>NC_143487.1:37332185-37542285 GCF_027475165.1 Benincasa hispida | reverse complement strand
CACAATTTCCTGATTATACAATTAAGAACATTTGTCTTGATAATGCTAGTGAATTTACATCCCAAGCTTTTGATAATTATTGTATGTCGATTGGGATAAGGGTTGAATATCCTATCACTCATGTTCATACACAAAATGGTTTAACATAATCATTTATAAAAACGTCTGCAGTTAATTGCTATACTATTACTTATGAGATCTAAGCATCCTATATATGTATGGAGACATGCTATTTTGCATGCTACGTCACTTGTACGTATTAGGTTAGTAGCTTATCATAAGTAGTCGCCATTACAATTAGGTTATGGCAATGGGCCAAAATTTTCTCATCTGAGAATTTTTGGATGTGTAGTACATACTAAGATCAATTCTCAAAGTAGGTTAGGAATATATGTTGAATATGATTCCTCATCAATTATCAAAAACCTTGAACCCCTGACAGGTGATATATTTACTACATGATTTTTTAGTTGTCATTTTAATGAGACAAATTTTCCAATATTATGAGAGAGAAGGGGGGGAGGGGTGGGGAATTAAAAAGTTGGAAAAAGAAATTACATTGAATGCACCATTATTGTCTCATTTAGATCCCCACATAGGTCAATGTAAACTGGAAGTTCAGAAAATAATTCATTTTCAAAATATAGTAAATCAATTACCAGATGCATTTATAGATGCTACAAAGGAAATAAATCACATATACTAGTTGCAAATATTCCATCGAAAAATGATATTCCAACATAACAAGATGTTGTTAATGAGTCTAGGCATGCCAGAAGCGTGGTAGATGATGGAGAAATTAGTTCTTGTTTTGATGATGATTTGATATGTTTCGATGGTCATGCACTGATCATGCATTGATAAGAAGAATAAGTGTTAATGGTATATGTGATGATCACATGATAATCTAAATGATATACAATATACGTTAATTGTGTATGCGATGACCATGCGTTCTTGTCACAAGTTTCCTTGCTCTCTCGCCAAGTATAACGAGAACACAAGTTTCTCGGAATGATCCAAGGTCAAACACAGGGACTTGAACTAAAAAATGCTTATAAAGTAATGCGTTTGAGGTGGTGAATAAAAATAAAAAGAAAGAAGTTAATTAGCTATGTGCTACTCCTATTCCTAGCTAAACAGACTGAGCAGTTGAAGTTTGACTATGAGAATTGGTAGTGATGCGATAACTATTAACACGTAACAAGATGTATGGAGAAATAGAATTGAGGAAAAATTTCACCAAGTCATTAAGTTTGATCGCAAGGGTAATCCCAGCTCGCCACACTAACGCATCACACACCTCTTGGTGGTCAGCCACATACTTATATCTCTATAATGCATGGTTGCGTTGAGCATAAAATTATTCCTATCTCTATGAATGCTGCTCACTTTGCTTAGCGAATTCCACTACTTACACTATTGGGTAGTTGGTTATAGCTACTCAGCTCATAGACAAGCATTATGATAGCCTCACACTAAGCAAATAGGATTGACTCACTATACTTACGCAACGCACTCCTCTCAGTGGTTTGCTACATGTGTCATATTTCTATGTCGCATGATGAGTATGCGATAACTCTTCCAATCTACACTTAACTATGAAAGTAAAAGATGATAAAGTAGAAGAAGATGATGGAAATGGTATTGAAGGAACTAAAGAGATGCATTGATTACAAAATGTATTAATGTCTTAAGCCAAAATGTAATACAATACAGAGGTAAGAAGAGGGGTAGAGGGCTAAATGTAGGCAATCTCTTTCTTTCATCAGGTGTATGTCAAGGCTGTCGATGGTGCTATGGATGGACGGTGGAGTAGTCTCTCTCAAGCTCTATCTCCGGTGAAGCTCTGGTCGTAAATCGAAAAGGGTTGTGGGAATGAAGAACTCTCAAAGACTATCTGTTCATGCTCTCGTCTGTGATATCAAGAATTTTCCTAAGGCAGAGACTCGGATGCCTTGAATTTGGGCTCCATGACTCTATTTAAAGAGCTCAAACACCGACAACATTGGTAATCCCGTGTCGAACCTCTGACATCCTTGTCGCGATAGGTGAAATGTCATCATGACCTTATCTCTTTGACACTCCCGAGGTATGCGTTCACGATAATTTCTTCTGAAGTATTAACACATCCCACCCACTTTGCGATCATCCTCTATCACGGCTATCACTCCGTAGTTGTAGCATTCCATGCGACGAATTTGTCTTCATGAAAATCAACGCATGCGATCAACTTTGTGATGGTCAGAGATCAATGCATGTGATTGATTCCTGCAACAGTTACAAAAATAGACATTTTGACACAGAATAATGCATGATATAGGGTTAGTGGGAATTTTCAGCACTGATCGACGCAAGCTCATTTTCCCACATGAATCCTTTGTTATTTTAACACATATTTAGCTCATCAACCCTCATAATTCTAAGTAAAAGGCTACAATAGCTTGCATTTTTAAGTAAAAGGAACTCTTGTGAGGAGAACCTTGAGCGGAAACGGATCAATCAAATTCCATAAATTATCGAATACTAAGTTTATAGTAAATATACAAAAGATATGCCTTTAAATTATTAAATTACATCATGCTATTACAAGAAAAGAGTTTAAAAAAATCACCTTTGAAGAACCCTATTCTTCACGAATCCTCCCTCAAACGGACACGAACCTTTTTTAGGACCTTCTTCAAAATAACCTCGAATAGAAACTTAGACACAACCATAATGGAGTCCTCAGTATTCTCAGGGTGAGAACCCAGGAGTGGCTGGCTCTGACTATTTTGGTTAGGAGAGAAAGTTTAATGGTGGAGGAAGAAGAATGAGAGTTTTCTCAAAAGACAAACTCACAAAACTTTTCTCTATTCTCAATCATTAAACAACAATAGCAAATCATAGAGGAAGAAAAGACAAACAATTTTTCTTTTATTTCTCTTCCATAAAAAACATAACCACCCACTAAAGTGGGTGGAGAGAAAAAATGGCGAAGGGAATTGTAACTTCCTTCCTTATTATTCAAATAATAATAATATAATATAAATAAATATGATAACTAACTTATCATATTATATTTATATTAAATTATAGGTTATATCAAATATAACATATAACCTATAGTTTTAATATTGTATCACATACAATATAAACTATAGTTTCTTTTCTCTATTTTATGGCATTTAATATAAATATCATTTATATTAAGTATAACAACTATGAATCCAATTCATAGAAAATATATTTGAATCTCATTCCAATATTTATTTCCTCCCATTAAACTATAATGTATCGAATACATTGTGACAATTATATCACATATAATTGAAATAATTTAATTATATCATATATAATTAAATCCCTATATTAATTTGAACAATTCAAAGTAATCCAAAAACTGATTCTCAATTAAATTCTTTTGAGCTACCAAGAGAACCTCATGGACTTGTAGCTTGAGGCTTCAATGGTACATGAATAATTAATTAAACTCTTTAATTACATTATTCACCATCCATTAACTGTCGGGCACTCCACTAAAGACCGACAATTGCACTCTTCGCACTACAGATATATTTCTTTATCCATTGGATATAACCAATCAACATCTAACTCCTTAAGTACCACTGATCTATCTAATGAATAATAGATCATAGTTCTAGTATGACTAAACCTCTCTCGGGCCAGAAGACGGTAAGACACCACATTGTTCAAGACCCGAAATTAGCCCTTAAGGGAGAAATTTATGTACTTAGCCATGCTTCGGGGAAGGAGTGGTTCTATCTTGTGTAGGTGTGTTTCCAACTCCCCAATCAGACGAATCCCCAAAATGGTATGCTTGTTGATTCCGATCTGGCCACTCTCACCCATACAAATCAAAGAACTGCCCTCACAGGTAGGAGTTCACAACTCACTCAAGATTCAGGTCATGTTACCTATGGTCATCCTAGTGAAATGTAAGTCTCTATTATGAATGGTGTTATATAATGAGACTAAACATTTCGTGGTTCAGTCTTATACAAACTCCTTTGTATAGAATATTCCCACTCGCATGTCTAATACATGAATGATTAGGATCAGATCATTTGTAGCACTTTACAACAATTGTAACACCTACAAAGCAAGTCGTACTCATCATATCACCAGGATAAGGTACCCAGCCTTATCCATCTACTACAGACCATTTAGGTTATCACTTAAACATGATCCACCCATATGTCTCCACATACATGTTTAAGTTACAAAGATAACTTTGGATGTTAGTTTATTGGTTTGTGGTTAATGCAACTAAAATATGACATATTTTATAGATAAAGTGAATAAAATATCTAATATTTTATTAATCACATAAAGAGTTTGTTCATACATTGTTTACAAACTATAGGACTCTACGTGATTTAGGTCATCAACCCCAATAGATTTCATGTTCTATCAAATAGTCTTGGAATTAAAGCTCTATGTACTCTCCACCTCGATTTGGTTGAAGTGTCTTAAATGTTTTATCTAACAAGTTCTTGACTTCAATCTTATATACCTTGAACATTTCAAGTGATTAGACTTATGATGAGTTTAGGTAAATATAATTGTACTTTGAATAATCATCTGATGAAATATTCATATCCTCCTATGCTTTGACATCATTGAACCATAGAGGTCTAAATGCACAATCTCTAAGGGTTCTTTGACTCTAAGACCAGTTATATTTTAACTAGTTTACATGACCATTTTTAACCAATCTTCAATATCATTGAGATTAATGTGGCCAAGGCTTAAGTGCCAAAGATATGTACTTGAAGAAACCTTTTGCCTTTTGTTTTACGTTTCAGTCGTTTTAAACATCATCGATATTTAAAAATAGTCTATGCTTTGGTTGATTTTAACATATAAGTTGTTTTCAAGTAAAAATAAAAAAATAAAAATCCTTCTTTTGCTAATGAACACTTCGTTTATGTCAAAAGGTACTTTTAATTGTTCTAAGAAGAGATAGATATAAGATTTCTTTTACTTTAAAAAAAAAACCAAAAAGTACATTATCTAATATACGGATTCTATCTTTAGATTACAACTGAAGAAACTCCCACTCATTTTGCTGAGATAACCTCTCGTGTTCAATGTAACATCCCGAATTTCAGGAAAATTTAAGTTAGTTATCTAAAATTATTAAGTTTTAATTTCTCTTTCATTTTTGGAAATTGGGATTTAATTGAAATAATTGAAAAGTTTTTATTGATTAAATTAAATTTAATTTATTAGATATTCGAACTAATTATCTTGAAAATATTGAATTTTGCCTCCCTTTGATTTTGAATTTTGGAGCCAACTTAAAATAATTAAGGAAATTGATTTAAATATTTGAAAAAATTTAATTTGTATGAAATTGATGGATTTTATGCCATTTAATTTTGGTTTTTGAAGCCTAAATTAAGGTAATTTGAAAAGTTAATTGATTTATTAATTTAATAGAATCTTTTGAAATTTTGGAGATTTGTGATAAAATATTTTATTTATCTTTTTAAAAATTGAAAAATAAATGGAAGAATTGGGATTTTTTTTTCAGCGACAGCTTCCACAAAATTGTCGACTGCCGAAGTTTGAATTGTTGGATCATACTGAAATTTCGTCAGGCTATTCGTCGAATATAGTGTTTCATTTTGAACAGTTGGATCGTTGTTTAAAGCTCTGATTTTTCTATAATTGCTGCTAAATAGAATCTGTAAAATTGGAAATTCCCCTTCTTTCACTCTCGCAAACTCTCCTCATGCAAGATCCTCACTACCAGTCGCTAGTCTAAACAATTTATATCGTTCGACAATGACACTCGTCGCCTGTCTATGATTGGCACCACCACTGGCGCCATTGTCTCCAGAATTGATATCTTGGGTAAGTTATTTGGTGTTTTATGGGGTTTTTTTTTTTTTTTTGAAGATCTTGAATACCAATCAAATTTTGGTTTAAGCTTTGGCTCACCTATATTGTTTTGATGTTGAAGTTAGATTTTACAAATACTCAAGGTGCTTTTCGATAAGATTAAAATTGTTAGGCATCCTATTTTTTTGTGAGGGTTGGGGTCTTTGTTGAGAATTTTTGGATACCCAATAAGTGTCGGCTTAACTTTTCTTTTAATTGTAATTTTTGGAGGTTGGATTAAAATATCTAAAGCTGCTGTCCATTAAAGTTAAAGATTGATTTTGGTGATATAGTTGTTGCATTGTGTTGATTTTGAAGCTTTGAAATAGTTTTGGGATCAAACCACGTGTTGAGTAAGTTGTTTGGAGATAATTGGGTTAAGTTGTGATTGAAATTCTGTCTTAAATGATGGAGGTAATTTTGATTTTTGGTATAGAGTTTGATTCAAGAATCAAAGGATTTTGAGATGTTGTTCGTCAAATTTGAGATTAATTTCGAGACAATTTGGTTAAGTAATTGGACCTTGGGACTGGTAACTTACGATTACATGGACTGTTTACTTAAGAATACATGGACTGGTTACTTAAGATTACATAGACTAGTTACTTAGGATTACATGGACTGTTTCTTGAGACTGCTAAAACGAATTTGACTGATTATTCTAGACTGTTAGGATTGATAATTTATGACTGATTGAACTGCATGACCTAATGGCATTGACTGACTGGATTGGACTATTTTGTCTATGATGATTGTAGTGATGACTGAGGATATATATGAAATTTTACCCCTAAGATAAATACTGTAAAATATAAGTTAGGAGTTATATGAAAACTGATGCATGCTAAGTTACACAGTTCCTATTAGTTTTTCTTATCTGGCCAGTTGTACACATACGATTGTATATGTGCACATTATGACTGATTCATGTTCCTTCGGATTCATGTTTATGATTGATTTATGGACCTTCAGTTTACACACTATAACTTATTCATGTTCCTTTGGGTTCATGTCTATGACTAATTTGTAGACCTTCAGGTTACAAACTATGACTGATTCATGTTCGTTCTGATTCATGTCTATGACTGATTTGTGGATCTTTGGGTTTATGTCTATGACTGATTTGTGGATCTTCGAGTTCATGTCTATGACTGTAATCTAGAATTTTAAAGAAAATTTTTTTGTCCAATTTTAAAGTCCTTTTTTATTAAGCCTTTTTCATGAAAAATTTTGGTTTTCTCCTTATAATTTTTTTAATTTTCATAAGCAATGTATTAACTCTTAAAATTGTTGTAGCTCTAGGAGACTTTCCTTTTCGACTAGGGCTAGATTCATACATCATTTTACCGCCCAATACACTTTCTATTCAAACTCTACTGGAAAGTGGTATGCCTTGCAATATTCAATTTTGTATAGGGTTGTTCCTATAGAGGTCTTAAAAGGATGGAATACAAAAGAATGCAACGGAAGCAAACAGAATCAATAAGCACTCTAATTACGTTTAATTTGAGTTCTAAAGCATGCTATTTCATAAATTCAAAAGAGGGTTTCAATTAGAACATACCTTTGATGATTTCTTCCAAAACCAAGCTGCTCTTCACTCCAAATCGACAGCAAACCACCAAGAGATCTTCTCTGCTATTCTCAACCTTGAATTTGAGTGCTGAAATAGCATAAATAGTTTTCAGCTAAAGAACCACACACTTCTTCAAAATTGAGAGTTTTATTTCTTCAACATGCAAGCATTCCTCAACCACTAAATGGCCAGCACCTACTTCTCACTCTTCTTCAAAATTGAGAGTTTTATTTCTTCAACATGCAAGCATTCCTCAACCATTAAATGGCCAACACCTACTTCTCAATTCAAGTGGGTCTTGTGTATGCTTGTAGGAAGAACACCTCCTACTCAAGGTGTTTTATGGGCAAAACCCATATAATCCAGTTTTCCAATTTTTCATTTCAGTAATCAATTAATTCAAAAATAATAAAAAATGATTTAATCAATTCATAATAATCAAAAATCAAAATTCAATTTCTTAAATTGAATTAAAATTAGAAATTAATTTTAATTTTAATTAATTAAACATATTAATTAATTAATTAATTTAATATCAAATATTAAATATCAAATTAATCACACATTAAATTTAAACATGAATATAATTCATGTAATTGATATTTAAATCAATATTTAAATATCATAAACTCTCCAATTTCGTTTAATTTCAATAAATTAAATATTAAATAATTATATTAAATATAATTTATACAAACCCTAATTTGAATTTGAACTTATCCAAATTCAAACCCTAATTTCAATTTGAACATTTCAAATTGATATCATTCCAAATTCACTCAATTTAACAATTCAAGGTGTTCATGTTTTATGAGCTAGTAGAGGGACTTTATAGACCTATAGTTCATGAGCTCCAACGATTAAAATTAATTGGCTAAAACTCTTCAAACCAAATTAATCAATATTCGTTAACCATCAAGTCATACCATTATAGCTCGATAGTTGCTTTCTCCTTACTGTAGATATATTTGTGTCCATATGGTTTAACCATAACTAGTAAGTCGACTCTTCACAGGTTGTTCGTAATACCGACTAGGTCATTATGTTGTTTTACCCTCGATATTATGTCTTGTTCCTTAAGTTCCAACTGATCCTCTAATGAACAATTGGTTTGTGATCCAATCTGGTTTACATAAGAGAACAACATTTTCCCTATCCTTTAAGCGGTTCTATAAGCCCAGAGCGCATCATTACGTTTGAAAATCCAATCTTTTCTTTCCAGGTTCACAGTCTTTTCGAAAATATTTTTACTTCTCTATTTGAGATTTCCGCTTGTTCGTTTGTTTGAGGATGATACGAGGTTGCTAGACTGTGGTGAACTCCATATTGACTCAATAATGTTGCTATGGTCCTATTACAAAAATGTGTTCCTTGATCGCTTATAATGGGCCTAGGGATTCCAAATCTAAAAAAGATGTTATTTTCCAGGAATTTTATAATAATAGAAGAATCATTTGTTTTAGTGGGGATTGCTTCAACCCACTTGGAAACACAATCCACTCTAAGCAAAATTTACAAATAACCAGACGATGAAGGATGTAACGCCCCATGCCCAAGATTTACGCCCCATGCCTAGGATTCGGAATCCGGATTCGGCCTCTAATGGCCCCAGCATTCCCCTATGTCCACTGCAACCTGGCTATGTCATCTTCCCTTCCTCCCTTGCCTTGAATGATTTTTTAGAAGTGAAAGTTGTCCCCATAAACCAAGACGGGTCCTTTCAGAACTCGGGTCGTTATGGGTACATGAATGAATCGGTATCACACCTGAACGAGAGGGATACTGAGGACATGAAAATATGGTCAAGAAAGGCTTAAAAGAATTGACAGTTACTACCTATACCAACAAGGTGCACCTTCCTTTTCGGTGGCTTAATCATAAGAACTCCAAAATTAAGCGTGCTTAGCTTGGAGCAATCCTATGTTAGGTGACCTCCTGAGAATTTTCCTAGAATGCATGTGAGTGAGGACAAAGAATGCTGAAAGGACCCGTGTTGGTTTATAGGGACAAGAGGAAGGGAAAGCATTCAAGGCAATATAGCCAGGTCGCAGGGGATGATACATAGTATTTCGAGTTGCTTTTTAATTTGGACCTTCTAGATGAAGGCATGTTAAAGGGAAACTAAGGTGTTCATCTGGGAAGTCTTCTCTAATAGGTATTAACTCTTTTTCTTGCTTGATTCGACTTAGATTTCTCGCCAATGAATTCTCGGATCCTTTTTTTGTCTTTGATAGTTAAGTTGAACTCTTGCAAAAGAAGAATCCATTTGACAAGTCTGGGCTTTGATTCTTTCTTCGTCATTAGGTACCTGAGAGCAGCATGGTCAGTATAAATGATTATTGGAAAACCGAGAATATAAGATCTAAACTTATCCAAAGCAAAAAATATGAGAGAAATTCTATTTCTATTATTGAATAATTGATTTGAGATGAATTAAGCGTTCTAGATGCAAAACAGATCACGTGGCACTTCTTGTCAACTCTTTGATTTCAAATGGCAAGTCCCCTCGGGGTGGTTAAAGGATAGGAGTTGATGTCAACTTCTCCTTCAGTGTGTCAAAGGCTTCCTTGCAGTCTTTATTGAAATCAAATATTACATCTTTTTTAAGTAGGCTTGATAGAGGTTGTGCAATTTTTGAAAAGTTCTTGATGAACCTCTTGTAGAACCCTGCACTACCAAGAAAAGAGCGTACTTCTCTAATATTTATAGGATAGGGAAGGCTAGCTATGACATTTATCTTTGTCTTATCAACTTCTATGCCCGTAGAAGATACAAGGTGTCCTAACACTATTCCATGAGAAGCCATAAAGTGACTTTTTTTGTAATTCAAAATCAACTTTATTTCTATGCATCTTTTCGAGATCAATCTCAAATTGTGGAAACAATCTTGAAAAGAATTAACCATACACAGTGAAGTCATTCATGAAAGTCTCTATGCACTTTTGTACATAGTTAGAGAATATGCTCATCGTGCATCGTTGGAACATACTTGAGGCGTTACATAGCCCAAATTGCATTCTTCTAAATGCATATGTACCATAAGTGCAAGTAAAAGTAGTATTTTCTTGATCTTCCTATGCTATTGGTATTTGATAAAATCAAGAAAAACTGTCAAAAAAAGAAAATATGGTTTCCCGGCTAACCGTTCAACCATTTTACCAATAAAAGGTATAGGAAAGTGATTTTTTTTGTACCTCGTTCAGTTTTTTGAAGTCTATACACATTCTCCAACCGTTTTGCACTCTCATTGGGATCATCTCACCTTTTCCATCTTTCACAATGGTCATGCCAATTTTCTTTGGTACCACGTGTATCGAACTTACCCATTGACTATCTAGGATTGGATATATTATATCGGCTTCAAGTAGCTTGAGGATTTCCTTATGAACAATTTCTTTCATGGTTAGATTTAGTCTTCTTTGAGGTTGAACGATTGCCTTAGCTCCGTCCTTTAGAACGATTCTGTGCATGCAAAGGGAAGGGCTTATCACCTTGATATCTTCTAAAGTCCAACCAATCGCTTTCTTGTGATCCTTCAATGTTTCTACTAGTGACCTTTCCTAGGAAGATGTGAGTTCTCTAGATAAGGAAAGGCTTTTTCTTTTCCTAAGAAAACATACTTGTGGTGAGAAGGGAGATCCTTAAGCTCGATCCCTTGTACCTGAGATTCCACAACATCATCAATACAAGGGTTATCATTCAAATCAAAATCATTCGAAGTAAAGAAAGAGCCAATCAAAGAGTGTTAGGTATTTAAAAGATGTATATTTTCTATTTAATTTCACCAAAATTGTGTTGATTATTTTCTTTTAATGCTAATTTTGTAGGTAAAATGGTTCCCAAGGCATTTAGGAGTCATTAAGAGAAAATTGAGCTAAAAAGATAAAAAATGACCAAAAAAACCAACAAATTGAAGAAAATTAGAAAATTACCAAAATTCCATTGAGTATCATCGAGTAATGCACCAATGCTATCAAGTAAATGCTACCCAGTAAATACCATCGAGTACCATCGAGCATCAAGTATAATCGAGTACCATCGAATTTCTTCTTATTCTTTTTTTGCCATCGAGTATCATCGAGTAAGAACCATCATGCATCGAGTATCGAGTAAAGGCCATCGTGCATCGAGTATCGAGTTTCATCATCAAGTTTCAGTATCACAACCCTAGGAGAAGCGTCGAGCAATGCTTGAAGAAAGAACGCTCACTTTTGCTGCAAAAATCAATGCATTGTAATGCTCCCCACAGCATTGCAATGCTTTAGATTTTCACGCAATTCATCCCATGCACCTTGCGCAACCAAGCGTTAGCGCAGAGTTGTAATGTTAGCGCAATGCTTCTTTGCTTTTCTACGATTTAGCATTGCAACACTGGCCTTGGCATTGCGATGTTATGCCTGCTGGTATAAATTTTGTTGTTTCAATTTTTCAAAGAAGAAAAAAAAAGAAAAACTTAAACTTTTAGAGAGAGACCTCGAATTTAAAGAGCTATTCTTGTAAATTTTTGAGAGATTCAATCCATTGATATTCAATTCTATTCCCAAATATGAAACTATCAATGGATTGCTTGAAGAATTTCATCATCTATGAGTAGGTAATCCTTTTTCTTGGGAATTATGTAGATTGACATTTTCTTGAGACTCTTCCTTGAATTTTATTTCATGTAATTAATTTCTTTTGAATTTTCTTGTTGAGATTTAGAATAAAGTTGATTGAGATTGAATTGACGACTCAAAATTAATCAATTTTTGTATGCAAAAATTACATAGTTCTATAATAAAATTGTAATTATAGTTGCAAGAATTAGTAGTCTTGATAGAAAATGTGGACTTCTTTTCCTCTTTTCCTTAAAGAACCTATTAATTTAGAACATTCATGCAATCAATCTTTAATTTTCAGTCTTTTGATTTCAAGATTTGGAACAGTTAAGAAAACCCATATGTTTAATACAATTTAGGGATTAAGTGTGAAATGTCTTTATGAAGCAATTAAGACCCAGATTAGGGTTAATTACCAAATAAGCTAATTAGGGCATTAGGAATTTATTCTTACTGAACTATTGAATAATCTAATAGCATGATTCTTTGTTAAGTCAGTGATAGAATTGCCTAGTTTACATAAAATCTCCAAGATTTCATTTCAATTGAATCTTATCTGATAATCTCTCTTACTTCTCTCATTAATTAATTTCTTATATCAATTCTTGTTTTTTTTTCACTTAGTTTAATAAAAGTTCTCTTTGAAGGATCTCTTAACGAAGAGTTCCATGAGCGCGTTCGGATCGCTCCAATTTCACTATGACAGAAATACACCATATACATTCAAACGCGCAGTTATGCAAACAAACAGTAATTAACGACATGCTTTGAACAATAAATAACAAGGAAGAGAGTTATCGTATTAGTTGAAGACGCTCTTCAAACTATGGAACTCAATGCAGCGGAAGACCTCTACCTGATCAACCAACTCCCAGCAAATGCATCGACTACAGCAACACGAACAACCGTAAACACATGAACACAACGGGGAAGACACCACCAGAAAGAAGCCTTAGGTATTCTCGGAGTGAGAATCCAAAGTGTGGTCTTCGGTGAGTTTGGTAGAGGTAGGAAGAAGAATCGATCATGCAGGCGACAAGTAAGTGGGAGAGAATATGAAGTTATCACATAGCAAAATGCTTATCACTTAGAAGAAACTACATGATCGTGTAGATTTTATTGAACGGTCATTTAGAATATAATAAGCGATCGTTTAGCAATCACGTCACAGTATACGATTGTTTAGGAAAGCTAACCGATCGTTTAGGACTTAGTGTGAATCGTTTAGGCGCTAGGTGGGCGATCATTTAGGTGCGAGGTATGTGATCATTTAGATGCTAAGAAACTATCGTATAGGCTCTCGATTTACTTAAGCGATCGTTTACGTTTCCACACCAATGCCAACCTTCCAATCTTTTTTCGTACCATTCAAAATGAAACAGATTTCATTTTTATTCATCGATACAATAACCGACGTTGTTGAAATTTTAGGACTAAATTGAAAAAACACAAAACTTAATAATTAAAAGTGTAATATTTTAAAATTTAAAGACGAAATAGAATCTAAATCCAAAAACATTTTTTTTCTTCTAATTTAATTTATGTTTTTAATTAGTAACTATTATTTTTTAAAAATATTTCGTCTCAACTAACTTTAGCTTACACACATGTCCCTGGTGTGTTTCTAATTTCTGTGACATACTTTGTTGGTTTTAAAACTACCAAATTTCATTTACTTATTTTTTGACATTATATTTTTAGTTCTTTAATTTGGAAGAATTTATATATTTGATGATTAAATGTTTTTTAAGTGTAACTTCTTAGTTCATGAGTTTTTTAAACTAACTAAATTCTAAGTCTCAGTAATTTTCGAGTGCTTTTTACATATATAATTTTTATATTAAAATACTTCAAATATATGATATATTATATTTGTTAAACTTAAAAAACGTAGATATTTTTCAATTTTCATATATTTAACTCAATCATTAAAAAATTGAAAGACCTTGATACCTTTCTCGATCTTTTGGTATTAAGTGTCAAATCATGCACAAAATAACTGTCTCATCTAACATGCTTAGTTTTGGATTGGAAAGTAGGATAAACACTTAAATGAACTACACACCATAGTATACCGGGAGTTATAACAAAGAAATTTGTAAATAAAAAAATAAAGAAGACAATCATACTAACTTAGTAGTAGCAGTCGCCTAATACCAAGACTCAGCTTCGTACTCAAGTGGGAGATTTTGATTTTTTGTTCTTAAGTTTTAAAAACTAAATCTATTTCCTCTCAATTTCTTTCAACGATTTTCATCTTTCTTAAGTAAAAGAGTTGTATTATTAGCCATATTCCAAAACCAAAAACAAGTTTTCAAAAATTATTTTGATAAAACTTGACATGACTTTTGAAAACGTTGGTAGAAAGTAACAACAAAATGAAATTTACAGTAAAATACATATTTTAAATTTAATTTTTTAAAACTAAAAACAAAAAACTTACCCAACGAGGCTTAAAAAAAATACTTTTTGTTTTTCATTTTTCCTAAAAAATCTCGAATGTTCTTTAACAAAAGTGACAAAACCACGGGTATGAAATTTGTGAATAAATAAGCATAAATTGTGAAAATAAAAATATAAAAGCTACCAAAATGGGGCTTAGTAAATAGCTTTTCAAATATAAAAGGATCATAGATTACAACCCACTTTTCAATATATATATATATACATATACACACACCGGATAAAATAATAAAATAGAAGTAGTACTACCATATGTTAAAACACGTTTATAGAATGTGTATCGCGATAAATGAAAAATAATTTTAAAGGAAGACTCATTTTTTTTACGTTTGTTAGTGTTTATCAATGTTTCGCATTCGTACTAACAGGTGGACTCTAGTTGAAAATTCGTAATCAAGTAGTGTAATCTGAATGACGAGCATAAGGTGGTCAATTGAATTGTATCTGAAAATTACGTCATATTGTTATCGTTACTGTTATGATTATGATTATAGTTATGACTATGGTTACCATCATTGTTTACTGTTTCAGAGAAAAAACTATGAATTTTGATATATTTACTATTACAATTGTTACAGTTTGGCTCTCATAGGTAAAAATAACCATCACAGTTACAGTAAATCTGACAAAAATTCTTAATTTTAGGAAAATGCGATCAAAAGTGATCTAATTACATCTGCAATTGAAACTTATTAAGATTGATCTGTCAATAAAATTCAATTACGATTATACTATTTTCGTTACGAATCGATAAATATGGCCTAAAAGGTAATTACATACCCTATACTTAAAATCAGACCGACAGTGGTACCCTATACACATATATGACAAATATTCAAAACAGGATTTAATGAATAATAATAATAACAAGAAGAAGAAGTGAAGTAATGTTTAATTTTTGAATAAAATATGTTGGGGGAATACCATAATAAAACCATAGCTTAAGAGATGGGACATAGGATTCTGATTAGGTCAAAATATTGGACTTTTCCAATCGTCTCAACTACGGCAAATGAAAAATAATTGTAAAATAATTTAAGCAATGCCAGCATGGTTTAGTTGACTTCTATTCTACATTTTGTTTCTTCCTCCCATTTGTCTTCTTCTAATTTACTCTTTTATTGTTGAATGCTAATTTACTTTAAATTTACACAGGAAAGAGATATATATTATTTATAATACTATATTCTTAATTAAGTTTTAACAAAAAGATTTGAACGTGCAACCCACATTATTAAAAAGTAAAATATCTAACTAATCTAAATTATGAGAATCAATCTCAAAACTAATTTGACTATGAAAAAAAGTAATATATCTATTTTATAGAGTGTCGGAAGTCTATTGATTTTTTGATGGAGAATTCTCAACATTATTAAAACAAATCCGTTTTACTTTTTTTAGGTAGGCATTTATTTGTTTATGATTTATTCTTTAGTTAAGATAAAAGTGAGAGCAAAACAACCTTTATTATAAAGTCAAGGTTTTGAATGTCACACGAACAAGTAAAAAATTGAAGTTCTAATTTAAAGTTAAAATAGTACTATTTAATTTTTATATAAAATTTTATATCTATCATAAATAAATAATATCTCAAACTTAGTTTTTATAATCATAAACCTTGATTAATAATAAAATAAATTAGTTTAACTGTATAGAAGATAGACACCAAGATATTTTATTATAAAAAATAACTTTAAAATGAAAATGATCTTATATGTCTATATATACTTTTGTCTATTATAATAAAACTTCATATCTCGCGTCACTAATCTGTGAAGGGTTAACTTACTTATTATGGTTATATCGAATGGACAAAAATATAATGGAGTGATCCGATAGTTAACAAATGTTGATTAATTGGGTTAAAGAGTATAACCGATTAATCTCGGATCGTAGGAGTCCATGGTCTATAGGTCCATGAGGTCCCTTAATAGCTCATATCGGACTAAACCTTAGAATAGTGTGACGAACAATTTGAAGTGTTTGAATTTGGTTTTTTGAGCAAAGCATTAAATATATACGATATATTTAACCTAATGTTTAATTGTGAATTAAACATAAAGAGAGAGAAAATAGAAGATATTTAAATAAGATTTAAATATCAAGATTATGAATAAGGATTCATATTGATTGTGATTAGTGTTGAATTTAATATTAAATTAAATTAATTAAATGGTTTAATTCATTATTTAATATTAACTTAATTTTAAGATTAATTATTAGAATTAATTTTGAAATTAAATGGAATTGGTCAAAATTGCATTAAAAGTCAAAATAGTTGACTAGGTCAAAATTGCATCAAAAGTCAAAATTGTTGATTAGGTTATGCAATAAACGTCAAAATGTTGACTTTTGACTTTGAAAGTCAAAAAGTCAAAATTGTCAATTTTGGACTTTGAGAGTCAAACTTTGACCTTTGACCAAGTTAGTAGAATGATTCAACAATTTTGAGTGGGAAATTCCAACATTTGCATTGCTAAGTGTTGTTTTGACTTGAAGACACTTGTCCCACTAATCCCACTTTGAGTTAGTGGTGTCAAATTCTCATTAAACTCAAATTTGCATGTTTTGCATGATATGACTTTTAAAAGGAAGAGTTTTATGAATTTTAGCTCTCTTGGCCAAGTGGACTTTTATGAGATTATTTGATAATCTTAATCTATATTTCCTCAAATCCTTAACATTTTCTTCTCTAAATTAGTCACTCACTAGATCCCACCATCCCATTATCAGGCCAGAGAATAATTGGGAATACTCTGTTTATGAGGAGATTGGAGGTGATTTGGAGAAGATTTGAGACTACAAAGGTTGTACATCTTCTTTCCCTTTGTTCTTAATTTAATTGCATGCTTATTCTTTGAAATTAACCTAATTAGAGTACTTTAGATCCGTTATTTTTTCTGCTACGCATGTGTTCGTTCCATCAATTGGTATCAGAGCATGCTTAAAGTACTCAATTTTAGTTAATTTTTGTATAAGGTGGGCATTGATTAATGTGATGAATGTGTGTTCTAAAATGGATAATTTCGGTTTTGGCATCCAAATTCTCTCTTGGGTTGTAATAATTATTGTAATTGCCCAGTGTTTTATGGGCTTTAATATGTTGCGAAGGGTCTGTAAATTTGCTAGAGTCATTAGATTGTTTTTAGGCTGTAATTGCTTGGTTCCGTCAAAGTGGATAACTTCAAATTTGGTGAAGAAAAACTTCCAGACCCATTAGCTGCTCCTAGACTCGGTTTGACTTGACGACCTAACTTGGATTGGCGTCTGACTCGCATAAAGGGTGCTTGACACATGTAGCTGTCTCAGACCCAGTCCAAGACCCGAAAGCTGGTTTAGACTAGACCCGTTCGACAGTCCAGGCCCAAGCCCCACGCGGCCCGCGTCAGCGCTCCAGCCTAGCTTCGTCTGTGCCAGGATCCATGCCAGCCCTAGCCGTTTCGCGTCCGTTTAGCCGCTCTAGCTGACCCGTTGACTTACACGCCCGTCTGATCCATCGACCCGTGTGTGCTTGGTTGGTGACTCAGCCAGTCCAGATGGTTTGGATCGGTCTGGTTCAATTGTTTTGATCAATTTTGACTGGGTTTTGGACGATTTTAGCTGGTTTTGCAGTTTTGAAGGCCGGTTTGAGTGTTTTTCAAGCGGTTTAAGCTGGTTTGAAGTGTTTGGAGGCGGTTCGAGGCTTTTTTCTATTTATTATTGTAATAATTTTAGCTTTTAACTAGTTTAGGATGCCAAAACTAATCCATTTTAGTGTGTTTATTTAATTATGCATTGTGAATGTATGAATAAAATAATTTATTTATTGTATGCATAGGATTGGTGTCCTAATTCTCCCGGAATCTCGTTGTTTGTAATTATACACATTGTTTATGAATAAAATAATTGTTATTTCATTATGACATTTACTCATATCTAATAAACAAAGCTCTATGGTTATCTTATGTAAACTTAAGTGTGTATATGTGATATACAAGTGGATCATGTCTTAAGTGAAACCTAAATAGGTCTGCAGTATAAGGATTAAGGTGGAATACCTGATCCTGGTGACACTACGGATGTGGCCCCCTTTGTAGAAGTTTGCAAGTGTTGTAAACTATTACAGATAATAGATTCTGACCATTCATATGGAGACATGCGAACGGGGGTGTCCTATACAAAGAGTTTGTATAAGACCAGACCATGAGATGACTAGACTTTGTATATAACGCCGTTGATACTAGAGACTTATATCTCACATAAACGACCATAGGTGATATGACCTCAATCCTGAGTGTTTTAGGAACTCTTGCCTTTGAAGATGACTCTTTGATTAGCATGGGTGAAAGTGGCTAGATTTTCAACTCAACATGCCTACCTTTTTGGGGACTTATCTGATTTTGGAGCTGGGAACTCAATTACACAAGGTGGAATTCACTCCTTCCTCGAAGCAAGAATAAGTAGATAGATTGCTCCCTTAAAGGGCTGATTCTGGGGCTTGAACATAGTGACCACAACTTCTCTTTGGAAGAGAGGACTCAGTCATAGTAGAACTATGACTTATGTTTATTAGAGGGATCAATGGTACTTAAGGAGTTAGATGTAACTACAAGGGCATAGCGGTTATTGGCGAGCTGTACTTACGAGCGATCTGTGAAGGGTTGTCGCACTGTTGGTTGGTTAAGATAGACACATAATATATCTATAGTAAGAAGAGTTAAGCTATTGGGCTTTAGTGGAGTGCTTAACAGTTAACGGATGATGGATCTCGTGGCTAAAGAGTTTAGTCAGTTATTCACGTACCGTTGGAGCTTCATGCTACAAGTCCATAAAGTCTCCTTGGTAGCTCAATGGATTCAAGTTGAGGATCAGTTCTTGGTGTTGATTTGAAATGTTCAAATTGACAAGAGATAATTCGATTATATATGATATGATCGGTGTAGTGTATGAGATATATCAAGTGGAGGGTTAATGTAAATGAGATTTATATTAAGTGCCATGGAATAGAAAAAGAGCTATGGTTTGTATGTTTCATGAGATGAAATATTAAAACTATAGGTTATAAATATAGTATGATAAATTGGTTATCATTTATATTTATAATAATATTAATTATTGGATAATTATCTTTTTTTCTCTAATAACCAATTGAGTGAGAGGTTATTGGTGGTTTCATAGTAACCGTGAGATAAAAGAAAAAAAAATGTTTTCTTAATTTTAGTAAGATTAAAGATTTACAAAATTGTGAATTTCGAAAATCACTCACGAAGAGTTGTCAAGTAAATTATATTTACTAAATGGCAACTTGGAGTTAACTAAATGATCGTAGAGTGTTCTTACACGATAAACACTCAGCTAAACAATGAGCTAAACGATCCCTTAGCTTTTGCTAGATGATCACATAACTTTTACTAAACGATTGGGCATCGACCTATATGATAGGCTATTCCATCTCCCACTTGCTCAATAGTTTACACGATCATTCTTCCTCCAGTTTTCTGCCTCAAACCAAGTCCACACAGAGCCCACACTCTGGATTCTCACACCGAGAATACTGAGGTAACCTTATTGGTGGTGTCATACTCAACTTGACATAATCGAGGTTATGTGGAGGCTGTTCGCGGTGTTCGGGGTGTTTGTGACCTTGGCGATTGCTTAGTTCGAGTGTGCTGTGATTGTGCAGTATAGAGGTCATGTTAGACGAACGTTCGTATGTTGTTGTATTGCTATGATCGAGCGTTCATGATCAAGGAACTTGAAGATGAGTCTTCAAAGGTTTGTTCATTCCTTCCCTTGATCTTTTAGAAAAGCATGCTATAATTTCTGTTTAATGCATAATCGTATGTTTTCGTTTGTGATTGTAATTGCAATGTTCATACATAATTGAAATTTGGAAAGATCATTTCGCTGCTCATGGAAATCCTTGTGTTCGATTTCCTTTACATATTGTATGCCATGTAGATTTAAAATCCCACCATAGAATAAGCATGTAGCATTCATTGCAAGTATATTGTAAGTGTTATAATATATAGTATGCATGTGTATGATAACATTGTTTTTTATATAAGTTGTTATATTAATGCATGGAATGGATGTTTATATAATTGTTATATAAAGTATGTGAAATGCATGTTATAGGTTTATTGTCTATGTTATGAGTGTTATAAAAGGAGATAGACTTTAAAATCTATAACAAAGATAAAAGCATGCTCACTTAGGGTTAACGGAATCCAAGCAATCCTGTTTTAATAGTTAAAATAGGTCGATATCTTGTAAAACTAGCGGTTACAAGAATAACTCACTTGGGGAGATGTCTCAAACTCGATTGCACTGATAATTGCGCCAACAGTGCAGTGACTTCCCCCACTACTATTGCAATCTCAGCCCATTCGAGGTCTTTGCATAAATGAGTCTGTCTAGTAATAAGAGCTGATGAATGAGCTACCTTCCTATTTAGAGTATCTGCCACTATATTTGCCTTTCCTAAGTGATACAAAATCTCACAATCATAATCTTTCACCAACTCTAACTACCTGTGCTATCTTATGTTTAACTCCTCCTGAGTGAAGAAATATTTTAAACTCTTATGGTTGGTGAAAATTTGTATCTTCTCTCCATACAAATAATGCCTTTAGATCTTTAAGGCAAAAACTATTGCTGCCAACTCCAAATCATATGTGGGATAATTTCGTTCATGGTTATTTAACTAACGAGAGGCATAAGCAAACCTTACCCTGCTGCATCAGCATGCACCCTAACCCTTTCTTGGAGGCGCCATTGTAAATAACGAAACCACCTGTTCCATCTGGTACGATAAGAATTAGAGCAGTAACCAACGTCTGTTTGAGATCCCAGAAGCTGTCCTCATAAGCCTTGTTCCAAACAAAGGAAGCTCCTTTCCTAGTCAACTGAGTCAAGGGAGTGGCTACACGAGAAAAATCCTTCACAAATCGTCGGCAGTAGCCTGTTAACCCCAGGAAACTGCGCACCTCACTAACTGTGGTTGGACGAGGCCAACTTGTAACTGTCTCAATATTTTCGGGGTCAACAAATACTTCTCCTTTTGACACCACATGTCCTAGAAAGGATACCGGCTTCAACCAAAACTCATATTTAGAGAACTTAGCATATAACTTATTCACCCTCAAAGTCTCTAAAACTTTTCGTAAATGCTCCTCATGTTCTTCTTCTGTCTTGGAGTAAACCAAGATATCATCTATGAAAATTATCATAAAAGTGTCAAGGAATTCCTTGAACAACCTATTCATTCGACCACAAATATTGCAGGAGCATTCACGAAATCAAACGACATCACGATAAACTCATAATGCCCATACTTGGAACAAAAAGTCGTCTTGGGTATATCACTGTCCTTTATCCTCAACTGATGGTAAATTGACTGAAGATCAATCTTAGGGAACACCGTAGCTCCTTGCAATTGGTCGAATAAGTCATTAATCCTGGGAAGTTGATACTTATTTTTTATAGTCATCTTATTCAACTCTCTATAGTCGATGCGACGCAACAATCCATATCTCTTTTTCACAAAAAGTACTAGTGCACCCACGGTGACATACTAGGGCATATGAAACCCTTATCCAACAACTCTTGCAATTGAATCTTAAGCTCTTTCAATTCTGCTGGAGCCATCCTCTATGAAGCTTTCAAGATAGAAGCTGTGCTTGGCTCCAACTCAATAGCAAAATCTATCTCTCTATGTGAGGGTAAACCTGGGAGATCCTCTTGAAAAATATCTGGGTAGTCTCTCATTACTGGCTCTGAAGTCAAGGAGAACTCAGCCTTTCTAGTGTCAACAACACTAGCCAAGATACTCCAAGTACTTTGGTTAAGCAACCTATTGGCTTTCATAGTCAAAATTACTTTGGGTTGGACCACGGTCCTCTCCCCTTTAAACTTAAAGCTGGCTTCCGTAGGAGGGTTAAAAATCACCTCCTTGTGGGAGCAGTCTATACTAGGATGATCAGCAACCAACCAATCCATACCAGTATCACATCAAAATCAAGCATGTTTAGAACTAACAAGTTCACATCGAATGTATGATTTGCTATTTCTACTCGACATGCCTTTATCTTTTCAGTAGCTAACATGATTTCTCCTGATGAAGTAGAAACTGATAGAACATACTGTAAGGATTCTAATCCTAACATGACATGCTTTACAAATGCTAATGATATGAGTGAGTGAGATGAACAAAAATAAAGAAAAAACCAATGCATAGTGTTCCAAGATTGGGAGTGTACCTGTCATAATGGTGCCAGACTTCTCGGTCTTCTATTGAGTGGTAGAATACACTCTACGTTGTTACTGCTGACGACTCGAACTAGCCTGATTCGAGCTTGCAAGCTGGCTGCTATTATCAGATGCATTCCTCTTGGGGCACTTCTCCCACATGTGCCCTTTCTAGAAACACCGAAAACAAACTCCAATTCTTGCCAGACATCATCTCAATGATGTCTACCACATGTGGAACAGATCAACTTATCCTCTTTAACAACTACAGGTTGGGAGCCCTGCTACCCCCATTGTCGTGGAGCTCTATCTGTGTTCTGAATTTTTTGTGGAGGCTCTGAAGGCCTCTAATCTGCCTTCCTCTTCTGCCCTGAAGAGGATCTTGCTCCCTATGATATCATGTTTCCCCCTCATACAGTGGAATCTATTCTGGCTACTATACATAATGTTGTTGCATAACTGGTGGGCTTATGGGCCAGTACATGACCCCTTAGCTCATCCTTCAGACTTGAATGAACCTCTCTATTTTATCCTCCTCTGTGGCCACCGACTTGGGAGCAAAACGAGACAGCTTGATGAATTCTCGTTCGTACTCTGCCACAGACAAGACCCCTTACTTCAGATTCATGAACTTTTCCTGCTTATTATACCTCGTGTCGGTAGAAAAGTACTGCTCATAGAACTGCTCCTTAAATTGGTTCTAGGTGACCGACCCTTTACTAGTGTCAATAAAATTTTCGATCGATTGCCACCAAATCTTAGCATCATCCATCAACATAAATACTGCACACTGAAGCTTCTAATCCTTCAGACATTTCATTTAACGAAAAATGGTCTCAATGGAGGAAATCCACATCTTTATCTTCGTAGGGTCCGTTAGTGACCCATCAAAGCTATGGGGGCTACACTTCCTGAAATCCCTAAAGTGTTTAGCTTCAAGGGACAAGTCCTGCACATTCTGATTCTATGGCTGGGTCGGTTGCACCTGTATCGGTGGGATCGATTCCTGTTGGGTCTAATTTTGAGCTTCTTATTCTACCACTACATTGCAAATCAATTCTTGTATCCTCTCCATCAGGGATGATGTAATAGCTTCCCCAATTCGTGCTACCATTTCCTTCTCATCAATTTGAGCCCTAGGTGGGTTTGGAGCTACCAAAACATCTTGATGCCAATCGACTCCATCCTTTTTCATTCTTGACACGGATGGGTCCTAGACTTGAGAATCTTGAATCCTTCATCTAACCTTCCTCTTTACCCTGAGTTTAGGTGCCATGATCTAACATGTACCTAAGAATCAACTCTCACTGGATCCCTTATCATGAAAACATGTGTACTAAGGTATTAAATCAAACTATTCGCATGCAATACATACTAAAAGCTTTTACTTGTAAGACATACCTGGTGACGACAAAAAATATGTTACTGGGCCATAGGAACTATCTAGACTTACATAGTAAGTCAGTCTTTAGAACCCAAAACATGGACTTTGATACCAACTGTAACGACCCAACTTCCTAGGACTTAAACTAGGCCATTACTACATGCATGCTCACATTTCAAATCGACAATTTTTTTTCATGATTTGGTAAAAACCAACTAAAAATAGAATAAATAACTTTATTAAAAGCAAATAAATGAAATTCACTTTACTCTTAAATCATAAAACAAAACTAGAAAATTCTCATAAAAAGTTTAAAAGCACAAAATACCAAAAATTCAAGTTCGAATATCTAGACTAAAAATTTAAAAACATAAAATTCTAAAAACATGAGCGGAAGCATAAGGCTGGTCCTAGTGGCTTGATGTGTTATTTTATTAAGTGAGAATATGGATAATATGCATTGATGGATTGCGTTGTGCACTCAAGTTTCCCCAGTGGAATTCAAGTGTAAATTCCTCTGAGTTTCCTGGTAAGTCCAGGGTTGAACACAGGGACTCGTGAAAATAGATTGCGTTGATGATTTTTTTTATGAAAACTTTGCGATAACTGGAAAAATAAATAAAGTGTTTGGTTGTTGATTGTGTTGATTAAAAAGAAATGAATAAATTCGACGGATTTGAGAAATGAAAGTTGCGTTGATAGATGCAATGAGTATGCGATGAATGGGTTGAGAAGATCTTTAGCATCCAGTGGTTAGGACATCGTCTTTTCATGTCGATGAAACAGGTTCTTTTATGTTGAAAGCCCCCAAACTAGCTATCTTATAGCAGACTAAGACCTTATTCACACAACAAAGAAAGGCCGAATGGAAGGGGGCATTTTTCCGAGTTCTTTCGATATGGTTCTCTCAAGCGCCCTAGTATACTTTACTTATTCACCTGTAGCGTTACTTGGGAATGTGTCAGACCATGTGATCATGTTACTACCATGCACAACAAGTCATTTTCCAATATAAATGCGGTGCTCCTAAGTCTAGGACGCATGTGTTGAATGCCAAATGTCCATTAAGATTATCCCTAAGTCTCTACTCTTGTCCTATGCGTTGATGCAAAATGCCTGAAGCAAGGTGACTGCATACAATCATATCTTATCGTTAAGATGAATGCGATGTGTTAATAACAAATAGTGCTCATTCCTAAGCGCCTATCTCTCATTTATGCGTTCTAGTCTGGTTCTTTCAAACCTAGATTCTGACCTGACCTTCCCAAGTCTATATCTTGTCCTTAGACTACTCTCCCAAGTATCCCCAAAGGACGAATGAAGCATACATAAACAAGATAATCGCAAAGAATGAAGATCCCCTAGTTGTGCTAGTTAAATGCTTCTCAACCCATTCAACTAATCTAGCTACTCATGCGTGAATCACAGAGAGTGGACATATATAGAGAAAGAAATTCCATTCTTATAAATACGTTAAGTACAAAATGCCAATGAAAGTTTAGGATAGAGAGCCTGGTAGCAATTCTTTGCTGACCAAGGCTTTCTTACACTGAAATCTCTATTCTGGTCTAAAGATATTCCTGCTTCCGTAGGCGTTGGCCTTCTCTCTGTCTTTGAAGCTTCCGACGCTCTCTCAAGCTTACTGGAATGATCTACCGACACACTTTCTTCCTCATGTCCACCTTAAAATGAAAGAAACTATGGATAGAGGCGTGAACTTGTAAAGTGATGAAGTAATCAACTGCTTAACCCTTCTCTAAAGAATGCATTTGGTATTTATAGAGTTTCCATAGTGAAAGGTGGCTTCTCTCTCCCGGTTGTACAGATGGGACAACTTTAATTCCTGACTGATGCGCCGGATAATTGTCACCGATAAAGCTGAATGTACTTCATGACCGTTATTGACTGCCAACTTAATTTGGATCCGACTGCCGTCAGTTTTCTGTCCCATCACTTTTAATTATCCTTTCACCCGGATGCGCCTGCCATGTTGCGCTGACCAAGTTGCGGTGATTCTTCTTGGGTGAATGTTTGCGAGCACGATCATCACAAAGTCTTGCGGTGAGGTTGCGCTCGACCAATGTATTCCTGTGGTCGCAATCTCTGTATTGCGTTAACGCATATTCTGCATAAAAATATAAAGATCAACTGCTCTAATACGTTGGACGCACGCGACCGCAATATTATAGAATTTATGCTTAATGGATGCAATTTAACATATTTCATCAACGCAATCCAACATTGTTTAAAAACTTAGTACTATGATAACGTGCATTTCTGCCCGTTATCATGGCTTGATCACGGATTCCGCTTGTCATTCGTCGGCGTGTTCTTACCTTTACCTAAAAAGTAAACATGAGAAAGAATGAGTATAACTTTACTCAGTAAGTAACCCCACTATCGAGGTCGGGCTAAGTATCTATATCCTCTAGATGCCACTTTTTAGTGGGACGTGCATGTTGGGATTGGTGTTCTAATTCTCCTGGTAGTCTCGTAGTTTGTAAACACTTTGTGAACATATTGTTATTAATAAAATAAGTGTTATTTTATAAGCATTTACTCAATCTAATAAACTAAGATCCAAGGTTATCATATGTAACTTAAGCATGTATGTGGAGACATACAAGTGGATCATGCCTTAAGTAATAACCTAAATGGTCTGTAGTATAAGGATAAAAGAGGGATATCTTATCCTGGTGACACTACAAATACGACCCGCTTTGTAAATGTTACAAGTGTTGTAAAGTGCTCCAAATGGTATGATTCTGACCATTCATGTGGAGACTTGTGAATGAGGTATCCTATACAAAGAGTTTGTATAAGACCGGATCACGAGATGATTAGTCTATTTATATAACGCCATTGATAATTAAGACTTACATTTCACTGGGATAACCATAGGTGACATGACCTTAATCTTGAGTGAGTTGAGAACTCCTACTCATGAAGGCGGTCCTTTGATTTGTATGGGTGAGAGTGGCTAGATTTTTAACTCAACAAGCCTACCATTTTGGGGATTTGTCTGATTGGGGAGTTGAGAACTTAGCTATACAAGATGAAATTTACTCCTTCCCCGAAGCAGGGGGTAAGTAGATAAATTGCTCCTTTAAGGGCTGATTCCGGGTCTTGAATATAGTGGCCACATCCTCTCTTTGGAAGACAGGACTCAGTCATAGTAGGAATATAACTTATTATTTATTAGAAAAAGTGGTACTTAAGGAGTTAGATGAAACTATAGAGGCAAAACGGTAAATTGGCCTAGCTGTACTTACGAGCGATTTGTGAAGGGTCATCGCACTGTTGATTGGTTATATCCAATGAACATAGAAATATATCTGTAGTGCGAAGAATGCAACTATCGGTCTTTATGGAGTGACCAACAGTTAACGGATGGTGGATCTCATGATTAAAGAGTTTAGTCAGTTATTAACGTACTGTTGGAACTTCAAGCTACAGGTCCATAAGGTTCCCTTGGTAGCTCAATGGGTTCAAGTTTAGAATCAGATTTTGGGTTAGTTTGAAGTGTTCAAATTAACAAAAGGAAGTTTAATTATATATCATATAATTAAGTTAATTCAATTATATGTGATATAATTGATATGATGTATTAGATATATTAATTGAAGGAGTTAATATAAATATGATTTATATTAAATACCATAACATAGAAAAAGAACTATGGTTTATATGTTTCATATGACGAAATATTAAAACTATAGGCTATAAATATAATATGATAAGTTGGGTATCATATTTATTTATAATATATTAATTATATGATAATTATTCTTTTTCTTTAATAACCGATTGAATGGGAGGTTATTGAAAATTTTATGGTAACTGTGAGATAAAAAGAAAAATTGTTTTCCAAAATCGTTAAGTTGATCCATTCGGATAGATCTCACAGAGGCTATTGAGAAAATGCGTTTTACTAAACGATAGCATAGAGAGCTGACATGATCGAGGATCGAGTTTACTATAAGATAGTTACTCGATTACTTGTTGCTACACGATCGAATAGCAAAGTCTATACGATAGGTTTCTTCTTTCTGAATGATCGAGTATCTAGTCTATACGATAGACTTCATCCATCTCCCACTTACTTGATTGTCTACTCGATCGTCTTCCTCCTTTTTCCTCTATCCAAAGTCATACAGAATCCATAACTCCTGGATTCTCACATCGAGAATACGAAGGTAACACTTATGGTAGTGTTCTAGTTCCATTCAAGGTTCGAGGATCGAGTTGGAGTCGATAGTGATCGAGGATTCTTCAGTTCGTGCTGTTGGCTATATTGATTATTGTGTTCGAGTACTTCTTTGGACGCGTTAGAGATCGATAGATGGATACCTGAAGAAAGATTCTTCAAAGGTTTGCATACTCTATCCCTTGTTTATTTTTCTAAGAAGCATGCTTGTAATTTATTTATTTTGCATAATCTATTCTTATAGATTGTAATTGTTGTGTTCTTTCTCAATAGGATTTGAAACGATCCGCTTCTGCTCATTGGATTTCTATGTTTAGATTTCCTTCAGTGCATAAACCTCTACTTTTCATGGGGTGGCTAAATAATGGATAGTTTAACCCACTCTACCGTAGATTATGTGTACCCACAAAACCTTTGGTGAATCTCGAAGGAAACACAAACCTCTAGTGAAGTCCTGAAGGAGATCACCATCTCTGGTGAATCTCGAAGAAAACACGAACCTTTAGTGAATCCCGAAGGAAACACGAACCTCTAGTGAATCCTGAAGGAGATCACTACCTCTGGTGAATCCCAAAGGAAATACAAACCTCTGGTGAATCTCGAAGGAAACACAAACATCTGGTGAAATCCTGAAGGAGATTACCACCTATGGTGGGTATCTAATTACGGGTAGGGGTAACTATCACTATCATAAACATAACGTTCATTATAAAACATAGTCCCACAAATATGAAAATATATATCATCATGCTCAATGTTCATCTAGAAAATCATATAAATGAAATAATTTAATTCATGCTTGCACTCATAACATGTTTAAAATATAATCAAGTTCAACTTATTTATCCTCATGCATCTAGATGCAAATAGTCTTAGGATCCTCAAAATTATTCTTAAATTTATCGCTCGGCAAAAGGCGGTTCCAGTAGTAAGATTACTTACTTTAATGTTAGGTCCAACCAAATAGCAATTGAATCTTTGTGAAATTCTTGAATCCTTAATCAAGCCTAAGGTATGGTCCAATTCAAATTCGCCTTCCAAACCTTCAATTTGAAGCCCAAATAATTAGCATACTAAACTCCTCTTCATCTTGAGTGAAATTCTTGAATTAAGCCCCACAATATGCTTTGATCTAAAATTGCTTCCAAGCTTAGCATATAGATACCAATCTATGCATAACTTATAATTAGGAATTTTGAAATCAAACTTTCAACATTTTAAACCATTCCAAAGAGTTCTAAATTCACAATACCCAACAACCACGTGCCAAAATTTCAAAAATCGATCCTTAAATCTGTTGGAGAGTGAATCTTAACATCTTGAAACCTCGATCTAAGCTTCAAAACATAGTGAATATTTAACCCAAAATCAAATGGGTATCCAAGATTTTCCAAGAAAACCCGCAAAAATTCTAAGATCTAACCCAAACCCCAAATCTGACGAGAAAACTTACAACAGCAACATAGAAAGAGCTAGGTGGTGGCAGATGATATTGAATGGTTGAGAGAAGGTGACGGCGTGGCTGGATTTGGCTGATGGGCGCAGCTGACTTCGCGTCGACCGGTGGCGCGTTGAAGAGGAACAGACAAACACCGTCGGTTTCGATGGAGGAGCAAGCGACGCGATGACAACGCAAACCCAAGTGGTTGGATGTCAATGAAGGCTAGTCTAACTTCTCTTTTCTTTTTATTTTGTCAAATAACTTAAATAATACTTTAAAACCATTTTCCTTTATATAAGCATATATATATATATATATATATATATGATCGCTTTTCTTTTCCTCTTCAAAATCTAAAATCTTTTTGGATTTAAAATCCGAAATCCCTTTTGGGAAAATAATTTCTAATCAATCATCTCAATAATCGATTTAATTCCAATTATCTTCACCAAAAATCTTAAAAAACCAAATCTCCCAATTTTTAATTCAGTTTTCTAAATTAAAATTAAAATAAATCCCAAATTCTCCTTAATTTAAAACTTAAATTCCAAAATCTTTTACTAAAGAAAAATTTTAAAATTGAATTATTCCTTTTATAATAATTCAATTTAACCTTCAAAAAAATCCAAAATTATCCTCAAATATTATAAAATATCTGAATTTAAGTTATATAAAAATTTGGGTTGTCACAATTATGCTACCAACAACATCCTCGACGTACATTATTTCTGAGCTAGGTCTTCATAAAATTTCATTGAAACTCTTATAGGTTGTAGATCGAGAGGAACATGATGAACAATAACCTTAGGGTCATTCGAAGACCATCGACCTTCAACAACTACCTCTCCTATACCACTCCAATCTAACAATTTTCTCTTCTTGAAAGCATTGTTGTTATTAATGCTATTTACCAAGGCAATATAAAATGTGATATTAAGTATAATGAGAAAGTTATAAAAGGTTATTTATGTCTAACATAGTTCAACAAAATACTAAAATTAAAATAGAACATAAGAAATAAACAATAAATACTTTATCGAAGGTGAAGATTTGACTGGGTTAGTAGCAACATTGTTAACTACGTGTTCATTTGCCACAACAATCACATAAATTCTAATTTGAAATTTTTGCTTCCTAAGCTCAATTCAGGAAGAAAATAGTTTTATCAAGGTATTAAATCAAATGTGAGTAATACAAGGAGACATTAATGCAATAATAGATCTACTATAGCATAAGCTTGAAGTTCAAAACGTGAAGTAAAAAACAAAACTATACATAAAAACAAATTTACGAATTAACAGATATATCATAAATAAGATATTACAAGGCTCATTCAAGCATTTTAAGAGAGAAAAATAAAATTAGGTAGAGAATCATATCCATTCACTCTAAAAATGATTCCACATACCAACAAATACATAAAAAAGCAAAAAATAAACCAAGACTACTCTCCAATTGTGCAAAGATAAGAAAAAGAAAAACATAAGATACAAATCAACCAACAGTTAAAAATCCATAGTAGCTTTTAAAGAATTAGAAAAAAAAAAAAAGAAGGTTCTTAATCAATTAATAGCCATTACTGTTCAGGAGATCAAGAGACTTTCTGTCTAAAATCTCCAACTCAAACAATTTAATCCACTAGGTAGTTGAACCCGAGCGCCATTTAACATAGGGTAATTGCAATTGGTAATATTTTTAGGAATAACAACCAAGTGTATAACATCATTTAAAAAAAAATTGCAAATATAAACAAGTCTATCAACGATAGACTTCTATCATTGATAAACTCTTACCAATGATATGGTCTATCACTGATAGACTCCTACAAATAATATGACCTATCACTGATAGACTATTTAAATTTGATCATATTTACAATTTTTTTTATATTATATTATATTTGTTAATACTTTGGGTCTAATGTCTATATTTGCAACTGTCCCTTTAACATAATATCATATTCCAAGTAAAGAAAAGATGTTAAGAATATTGTGTAACTTCCTTCTTAAGTTGTATAATTCCTAGTCAGGTGGAAGAAGAGAATCATAAAGGATGTGACCTATAATATTTTGAAAATGCAAGATTACTGTTCATGCTCTTTAGAATTGTAATAAGTAGAATAAAAAAGTGGATGCTAAAAAAGGAGTTGTATTCAAGCTTTGTAGGATATATCTATTAGAAAGAAGAGATGGATGCAAGTTACTAATGTTCCTAGCAACAAACCCAAAGCATGTCCCTCTTAAAATGTTTAACAAATTACCATACAATCTTAAGAAGGATTTGAGGCATGCCACTGGGATGTTTTCTTTTTACTAAGAGCTTACAAGTCATTTATGATGCACAGATACTTCATATGAGACAAAGAATCTGTATCAGACACTTATCTAATACCGATACTTTCAGATACTTCCTAGATATGTATAAGACGAGTGATTTGATGTAACTATTTTTTTACTTATTTTTTTTTAAAGAGAAAAGACAAACAACTCATCTAATATTTTTCAATCTAAAACTAGACAACTTATTTTTTTAAGCCAGAGAAAATGTATTTTTAATATATAAGTATTCTCATTTTTTTATAAATATACATTAAAATAATATATAAAAAATGGCATATTCTTCAATATATCCGTATCTTAATTTTTTAGAAATTGACGAATCGTCGTATTCAATCGTATCCGTATCATGTAGTCGTATTCGTATCTGCGTTTCATACCAGGAGAAGAAAATTAGCTCTTTCCAAATCAATTCAACAGTGAACAACAGGGTCATAAGACGGATGATTAAACCTCAGGATAAGCAGACCTTACATCATAAATAAATGGCTAGCTCATTTCCAAGTTGGTACCTTGTTATCGAGTTTGCATAAGGCTATTGATGGTATAACACTTTACATAGAGCTGCTATTGGGAAGATAAAACTCTTCACTAACACAACACCAGAATATTTGGCTATAAATAAGTAAACAATTTAAAAAAACAAAAGACAAACCAACACACAGTCACACTCATCAAACTTTTCAAAATTAATGAAATCTAGAGAAAACCCTCACACACATATCTTCAACAAACAGACTAACCAAGTTATTTCATGGAATAAATCAACAAAATTCCAAGAATAATTTCAACTGGTGTTGTAAGGGGACATCTTAGTTAATTCCTTATCTTAAAAAGAAACAAAAAGAACCATCAATTTTAAACTATATAATGGCAAATATATAATTATTGTACTCATTACCTTCCGTACACAATATCATGACAAAGGCAATAAAATAAACATTCCCAAATTATCTCTTCATAAGTTATGTCATCAATTTCTACTGTAATAATAATCTGCTCAACATCCTAAGTATCATTTTAAGATGCTTATCATAAGCCTACAAAATAAGATAGCCAACGACATAAGAAAAACCTCAAAGAGAAACTTGATCAGGAAGTAAAATTGATAAAGGAAACTACCTCAATTATGTTTGAGAACTCCCTTTAGTTTAGGTGAACCTCCACAATGATAATAAGAATAACTTATATTAACGAATTGATAACAACCCCAAGAAAGCTAAAACAAATTTGACTTAGAAAGATTTGATCAAAGATCAAGAAGAAAGGAGAACATGTTCCTAACTTCAAGATTTCTAACCCTCTACAATCTAATTGATTGGAATAGATTGAAAGTCTAAACATGCATTCTAACTCAAGAATACAAAGAAAACATAAAACTTGAGAGATTCAATTCTGTAAATTCATTCAAAATCTAGTCCTATCTTCAAATGACAATAGTACATAGATTTTTAAACTAATTGAAAAGATATCTTGAAAGGACACAATATTTTACCTATGATGTTTATACTCGGTCCGAACTTTTGAAGTTCATACTTTTGTATTCAATAAATGTAATTTCATGAAATAAACAGGTACGTAGGATATTAAATATATGAATGGATCTTGATTATGATAAGGAAATAATTGACAATAATTAGAGTTGGAGCATTAAATGTTGACTTCTAAGCTAATCTTCCAAATAGAGTTGAAACATTGCAACCTTTAAAACTCCAAGATACTTTGAAAGGACACAACTTTTCACCTATATTACCTAAACTTAACCCCAACTCTTGAAGTTCATACATATACCTTCAATAATATAATTTCATGAAATAAATAGATATATAGTGTGGCATTCCAAATCTTTTGGTAATTTTAATTTAATTATCTTGATTATTTGGTTGCATTCTAACATTTGAAGAATTAAAATTTAATTATTTTGTTAAATTATCTTGAATTAATTGGAGTTATGTTTATATTCTTTTGGGAATTAATATGTTAAGATAATTCAATTTTTCTTAATCCTAAAAGGTAGAAGATTTAGGATTTTAGAAAAGAATTTGGGAATATTTGATTTAATTTAGGGTTATGGGGACTTAATAAGGAGAAAGAGAATATGTACATATATTAATTAGAATCCAATTGGGTTTTGGATTTAAGGTTTGTTTATATCTATATGTTTTGAGTGTGAGTATAAAGTTAAAAAAAAGTATAAAAAAAGTATAAAAAAAGGTTATTAAAACCTAACCCTTTAGCGCCGCCCCCCTTCGCGAAGTCTCTCTTGTCTCTCTTGTCTCTCATTCTACACGATTGTCGTGCTCCCCTCTCGAACCGCCGCACTGTTTTCTGCTGCCGTGATTACAGAGTGGCCGTCGTCGCCAACCTTGTTTTTGCCAGAAAGTTGGGTTTTGGCTAAGATCTCAGTGAGTTTCATGGTTTTCTTGAATGAGTCTTGTTTTTTTAAGCTTTGGAAGCTTAGTTTAGAAGTCAACATTTAATACTCTAACTCTAATCCTTGTCAATTATTTTCTCATCATTCTCTCCTTCTTTTAGAAGATTCATCCTCGAATCTTTAGGATTGCCTTATAACGTAACTTTGTAATTATGGCCTTGAAATTTGGAAAGTAGTTTGAAAAGCTTGTCTCTTCTAAAATAAAATATGAAATTTCTTTAAAGAGCAGTCCTCCCCATTCCTCGTTGTGCATGTTAGATGGAAAACAAATTCCAATCTCATGATTTTTTACACTTGAATATTGTTTTTCACATTCAGTCTTAATCACATTCCCTTTTTTTCTTTTGACTCTAATGAGTCACTTTTCGATATTGTTTCAATCTTCACACTATCTCCACTTTTCTCTAGAGAATTTGTTAGTCTCATTCAGAGCACATACTTCAAATTTCTCCAAGTTTTCCATGACTACCTCACATTTTGATTCTTCTTTCAAACATTGATGATCGCCTTCAGTCATCTCAACAACATTACAGGATCAAGATCTCCATCATTTTTGAAAAGAAAGTTTAAAATATACATGAGTCTGTTGTAATCTCCAAGCTCACATCAACTGCTATTTTGCTTTAAATTTCTGCATATAAAAACAATCAGAAGTGAGTTTGAGATTTGAAAGCAATAAAGTTGAAACCCTCTTTGGCATGGTTTGTTGAGCTACTATAATCTTGAGTGTTCTTCCTTCTTTTCTTCTCTAAATAATCACTATCTTCGTCTTCTTCTTCTCTAAATTAATCTGATGTAAAATCCCCTTCTTCAAGCATTTGAGAAAGAAAGCAAGGCCGAGGGTGACTTTTCAATTCTAAAAAAGTTGTATGCGTCTGACGATTGAGGGTAACTCAATATACGATGTTGTTTGCAAGTGTAGGGACACGTGTGGATGTGGAGTGAGCTGTGTGGAAGTATATTCTTCACCCAAAATTTCTTTTGGGCCAAAATTTGGGCTTTAAACCTAATAAATTGGTTTTAGAGCCATCAGTAAGTCAAGATTCAGATTATTTGAAGATCAAGATGAAGAAATTGAATTCCTCAGCGGAAGCGCGTGAATGCATATGCTAGTGCAATTCATTTTTGAAACAATGCAAAATAGAGAAAACACATTACATAGGATAAACATATTTAATCTACAACATGATTTTAGTTATAGGAATGAAAAGAACTTATCCTTGAAGAATTTCTTCTTGGTGTTCCTCTCCACGAAAACGTAACAACAAGCTCCTTGTTGTGTTGTTTCAATCGTGTTTATGATGATGAGGATGAATGATGATGGAAAAGATGTTTAATTTATCTCTTGGTATAAAGATGATGCTATGTGTTGGACTGATGATAGATTTATGTGTGTGCACACCTTGCTAGTGCATACAAGTTCTCTTAAGCTAGACCCAAGTATAAGTTTAATCCAAGTGTCCTGGTAAGTCCAGAGTTGAACGCATGGACTCTAGAGTACACTAACGCAGATTTGGTCTTTGGATCTATTGTAGAGGTTTCTTAATTGTTTGATATGCGTTGGTTACGTACACTAAACTACTGGAACGGATGCAAAAGAGAAATAGGAGTTCAGAAAAAAAGGGTAAAGGATTCGTGAATGGTTGGCTTAAGTGTAGATGGTATATGTTGATTTCCTAGTGGGAACAACAAATCTATGTAAGCACAATGATAATGAAATGGAAATGATATAGATGTCTGTTAAAGTCTAAGTGTATGCGTGATATGTTGGGGATCTTTTTTTGATTCATACTCATCTCTCAATGTGGATGCCACACTTATCCTATCTCTAGGGTGCATGCATCAATTAAATTAAACAGACAAGTGACATAAATAATTTTATCCCTAGAATTACTTCACACCTTAGCTTGATGGGTTCAACAATTAACTACTCTCTCGAGTGACTAATTGCTTTTCTTTTTTTTAATTTTTTTTTTCACTTCAATCAACTGATCATGTGGATTCAAGCAACAAATTTTATGCACTTATCAAGCCACAAAATTCACATACACAAACAACTTAAAAAATTAACAGATGGAGATGTGAAGAATTGTCGAAAATGAGATTGAATTAAAGATATAGCTTTTGCTACAAATAATCTTAGTTCAATCAAGTGGAATGGTGAATGAGAATGCAAGGTAAAAGAAAGAAGTCAAACCGCAAGGTTCAATCTTTTGTCCCCTTTGGCTTGTTTTTATACTTGCTGTTGCCAACTCGGTGGAGGGGTTGAAGGAGACGTCTTTCTCGAGCTTCTCTCCGGTAGCACCTTGTTATCAACTTCTTGTTTACTGACAAAGATGAAAAATGACTAACTGGCTAACTTGCTAACTTTTTCATTTGCAGTCAATAAAAGATCATATCTATATATATATTTTTTATATTATCTTTTTTATTCGATAATGAGTAGTGTGTTTCAAAAGAATTTTGTTTTTTGTAATCAATTAATTGGTTTTTTTCATATGAATAACATTGGTAAAAATCTTTATTTTTACAATCTTCCTCCTTATATAGGCAATCCACTCAGCTACTTGGTGATTGATTGCATTAAATTCCATATTTTGAGACAGCCATTCTGCTTTGATCAGATGCTGCTAGTCAGATGCCTTTGCTTGCGACTTGTGATTTGACATGGAGTGCACGAGCCAAATGTATCTTTCATGCGTTGGATAAGCTGGACGCATGCCCCTTGCATTGGCCTTGTCTGCAAAACTTGGTGAATTTTTCTGATTCCTGCATTAAAGTGCATTAGTGATGCAGTTTTTCACTTAAGAAGATACTTTTGCATGAGTTTATCAGATATATACAATTTCATGCATTTTCCTTTATCATGACTGCGTTTACATCACTTATAATCCTAATTATTCCAACTTTAAGAGAATAATAACTTGTATTTCTACAAGTTATTACACCCACAAATTTTGAACAATGCTCGTTCTCGAGCATTCATAAAATAATTCCTTAACATACTCTCATGGTCTTGACGTACTAGCTCTACCATTCATCATGTCCTTTAACCTACAGGTGTTTGAGATTGGTGTTTAAGATAAAAGCTTGTTTCCTTCCCAAAGAAATATATACTCGATCTCTTATACGACAAGCACATTCTTAAAAAATTCTTTTGCTTTCCAAAACATTTCCATCTTTCAAGTTTAGTAATCCGTTGGAAGATTTTCACGTTACAAAAATCCTTTCAAAAACAGGTTTTTGTTTCTTAAAGACTACCCATGAGTCGATTTAGCTTACAAAAATCCTTCGTTTTGGCTTGCCCTCATAAGTGGCATGTGGACATCCAACTACGAGCAAGTGCCCTTCACGACTAAACTCTTATCTAAGCTTTATATATCTTTTTTAGGCTTAGATAACAGAGTTTGGAACATGTTGGTCCTAGTTACTTACTTTTCATTTTGGCTTGCTTCCACGGGTGTCATGCGGACATCCAACTATGAGTAAGTACCATTCCCAATCTTAACTCATATCAAGCCGGATTTTCCCTTTTGCATTGATAGTGGAGTTTTACTATTATGTCCAAAATATATTATTATTATTATTATTTGAAAAATTAAATGAAATTATGAAGATTTTTATAAACTAGAGAATGCATCAACTCGAACTTCCCCATCCCCAAATTTTGGAGGTCAACAAGATCCTCATTGTTGAAAAAGAACTACAGAAATGCCTTAGAAAATTTTCAAAATGAGGTTTGAGGTGAGACTTGCATGCATGGGAGATAAAAAAAAAAATGTTTCATTTAGTGAGGTCTTTAGACTTACATTTCTAACACCTATCTAAACACACGAGTTATCAGAAAATAATATTATCATCGAGGTATCAAAGTACGACGCAAGACAAGAATAATAATAAAGGAAAAATAAGAGGAATATTTAAGAGAAATGAAACGATCAAAGTGTTGTAAATTTCATTCATGTCAAAGATATATATATATATGAAATTTCAAATGGATAAACACATACAAAAGTTGATCAAGAAGATAATAAAATAAAAAGGCCAACACCCCCAAATTTGTTTATGAGGCCGGTGCGTCGTCCTTGGGTTCAGGGGCCGGGTCTTCATCCATGAATCTAAGGGGATCACACAAGTGTTGCGGCAGTGGAGGTGGGCCAAACATTCCCATAAGACTTGATTAATATACTGCATCGTGAAGTCAAACTGGTCTTGACTCCTCTACGTTTGTTGATGCAAGTAATCTCTTAAGACAACATTTTGGCATTGTAGAGTCATCAGTTGTAAGTGAAAAGCTTCCATGGATGTCCAAGGGTCGGAATTGTGCTAGGATGACCTGTTTTAGCTCATCCATGTTAACTTATGTGACAGGAGGTGTAAGTGCGTTGGATTGAAGAAATTGTGGTTGATGCATCTCCTCAATTGGGCTGTTAATGGTATGGGCGTTGCTTGTTCTCAACCCTGTTGGCTCATAGATGTCTGTTCTCAACCCAATTGGCTGTGAAGAGGAGAATGCTAAGGGCTTACTGTTTCACTAATATGATCCATAGGCGTTTCATCATGGTGACTTGGATCATTTGGTTCATTAACAAAAGATGTGAGGGTTAGGAGGCTTTAAGGATGAAGAGGTAGATTGAGGTCCGCAAGGCTGGTGTCCTCATAATCTAATGTAAGCTCAACTTCTGACTCTTGTTCATTAGGAGAAGCTTCACTACTTGATTCATCATCTGAAGTTTTGATGCATGCTTTCTTTTTCCTATGCTGTGAAGGCTGAGGTCTTGAAGTTTTTGGTTTGGGAGGTAAGCCGGGATGATTGGGTGATCCTTTTAGTAAATGCCTTATGAGCTTTATGTCCATCAACCCATCAACTTCCTCAAAGTCATCCCCCAGAGGGATGTCTGCACATTTGCACAATGCACAGATGACCAACGGTAAATACAGCTACTTGCATGGCTTTCCCTTGACAACTTTGATATGATCAACTATGAGTTTTCCCAAGTCAAGAGGTATGCATTGCATTATGAAGTAGATGGACAGTACCATCTCCCTCGATACAGTTGCATCATGCGTTGTGGGCATGATTCGGTTCTTTATCATGTATATGTTGGGATTGATGCTCTAAATCTCGTAGGGTCCTATAGTTTGTAAATGTATTGTACAAACTTATTGTTTATTTAGCAAAATATATGATATTTTATTTCGAATTCTGTTGCATTAATCATAAACCAATAAACTAAGTTCCAAAGTTATCTCATAGTTTAAACATGTATGTAGAGACATACGGATGAATCATGTTTTAAGTGAGACATACTGATGGTTCGTGTTTTAAGTGATAACCTAAATGATCTGTAGCAGATGAATAAGGCTGGATACCTTATCCTGGTGACATTACGAGTATGACCTGCTTTGTAGATGTTATAATTATTGTAAAGTGCTACAAATGATCTAGTCCTGATCATTCATGTGGAGACATATGAGGGGGGATATTCTATACAAAGGAGTTTGTATAAAACCGGACCACGAAATGTGTAGTCTCATTATATAACACCGTTCTTAATAGAGACTTACATTTCATCAGGATGACCATATGTAACATGACCTAAATCTTGAGTGAGTTGTGAACTTCTGTCTATGAAGGCAGTCCTTTGATTTGCATGAGTGAGAGTGGCTAGATCGCTGACTCAACAAGCGTACTATTTTGGGGCTTCGTCTGATTAGGGAGCTGGGAACACAACTACACAAGATGAAATCCACTCCTTCCGCAATGTTGGGGTAAGTAGATAAATTGTTCCCTTAAGGGCTGATTCTGGGGCTTGAACAATGTGACGCCACACCCTCTCCTAATCCGAGAGGGATTAGTCATAGTGGGACTATGATTATTGTTTATTAGAGGAATGAATTAGGGGTACTTAAGGAGTTAGATGTAACTATAGGGGCAAAATGGTAATTTTAGCCTAGTTGTACTTATGAGCAATTTGTGAAGGGTCGTTGTACTGTTGACTGGTTATATCCAATGGACCCTGAAATATATCTGTAGTGCGAAAAGTGTAGCTGTCGGTCTTTAGTGGAGTGCCCGACAAACAAATGCTGAATAATTTAATTAAAGAGTTTGATTAATTATTCCTGTATCGTAGGAGCTTTGAGCTACAGGTCCATGAGATCCCCTCGGTAGCTCAACGAGATTTAATAAGGATCAATTTTTTGATTAATTTGAATTGTTCAAATTAATTGAGGAAATTATTTATATGTGATATAATTAAGTTAATTATATATGATATAATTATTATAATGTACTTGATATATTATAATATAAAGTATTTTTTAGAGGAATTAAATATTTGAATATGTTTCAAATATTAATTATGTGAATTAAATTCATATAAATAAAATTTAATGTAAATATGATTTATATTAAATGCCATTAGTGAAAGAAAAGAAACTATAGGTTATATTGTATATGATACAATATTGAAACTATAGGTTATATGTTATATTTGATATAACATATAGTTTAATATATATATCATATGATAAAGTAATTATCATATGAATATATATTAAATAAATAAATAAATAAATAAATTATTATTTAATTTATTTATGAAAATTAATTAATTTTATTTTACAGAGGTTCTTCCTTCTTTTGTAAGACACATTAAACTCTCTATAATTCTCCTAGATCTTTCTTCCTCTAAAAAATTCTTTCCATTCCCTCAATCCCAAAATTAGCTAGAGCCCACCACTCGTGGATCCTTCATCCTAGAGGATACTAAGGTTGCATTCGTGGTAGTGCCAATTGGAATGGTTCTTCATGAAGAAAGTCTTCAGAGGTAAGGTTTTCTGAAAACTGTAAAATTCCTTTTCTCTTCATCTTTTTGTAGCATTTGTATTTTTGATAAATGCATGATCTGTACTTCATTTCTGTGAAATTGTTTTTTCTAAAAAGAATTGGGATTTGGGACGATCTCGCTTCCGCTCAAGGTTCCCCTCATAGGGGTTCCTTCAATTGGTATTAGAGTGTTGGTTTTAATCTAAATTGCCAATTTTTTTTTAATTAATTTTACAGCAATGGTGGGATTTAAATTTCTGCATTCTGTGTTTTGATTCACGTGAGAATGACTTTTTATGATGAATGTAGTTTGTTAATGGATGTTTTTAGGATAGGTGAAAATGGGCAGAAATGCACGTTATCATAGTGTAAGTTCTTAAACAATGTTGGATTGCGTTGATGAAATACGTTAAATTGCGTCCATTAAGCATAAATTCTATAATATTTCGGTCGCATGCGTTCAACGTATTAGAACAATTGATTTTTGTATTTTTGTGCAGAATATGCATTAACGCAATGCAAAGATTGCGATCATAGGAATTCATTGGTCGAGTGCAACTTCACCGCAAGGCTTTGCGTTGATCGTGCTCGCAAACATTCGCCCAAGAAGGATCGCCACAACTTGGTCAACGCAACATGGTGAACGCATTCGGAGGAAAGGATAATTAAGAGTGATGGGACTAAAAGCTGATGACAGTCGGATCCAAATTAAGTTGACAACCGATAACGGTCACAAAGTACATTCAGCTTTATCGGTGACAATTATTCGGCGCATCAGTCAGGAATTAAAACTGTCCCATCTGTACAACCAGGAGAGAAGCCGCCTTTCACCATGGATGCTCTATAAATACCAAAGGCATTCTTCAGAGAAGGAGTTAATCAGTTGATCAGTTCGCACGTCTTTGTTCTTAGTTTTCTTTCATTTTAAGGCAAACGCGAGGAAGAAAGTTGTGCCGGTAGATTGTTCTGGTATGCTTGGGAGAGCGCCGGAAGCTCCAAGGACAGAGAGAGGGCCGACGCCTGCGGAAGCGGGAACATCTTTAGATCAGAATAAAGATTTCAGTGTAAAAAGTCTCTGTCAGCAAGGAATGGCTACCAGGCTCTCTACCTTTACTTTCCATTGTCATTTTGTACTCAACTCATTTATAAGAATGAAATTTCTTTCTTTATATCTGTTCACTCTCTGTTATTCATGCATGAGTAGCTAAATTAGTTGAATGGGTTGAGAAGCATTTAGCTAGCACAACTAGGGAATCTTCATTCTTTGTGATTATCTTGTTTAAGTATGCTTCATTCGTCCATTAGAGATACTCGAGAGGGTAGTCTAAGGACAGGATCTAGACTTGGGAAAGTCAGGTTAGAATATAGACTCGGAAGAGCTAGATTAGAACGCATAAACGAGAGATAGGTGCTAAGGAATGAGCACTATTTGTTATCAACACATCGCATGCATCCTAGAGATAGGATATGATTGTATGCGGTCACCTTGCTTTCATGCATTTTGCATCATCGCATAGGAAAAGAGTAAAGACTTAGGGATGAGGTCTATGGACATTTTGCATTCAACACATGCATCCTAGATTTAGGAGCATCGTATTTACATTGGAAAATGACTTGCTGTGGATGGTTGTAACATGATCGCATAGTCTGACGCATTCCCAAGTAATGCTAGCTAAAGATCTTCTCAACCCATTCATCGCATACTCATTGCATTTATCAACGCAACTATCTTTTCTCAACTCCGCCATCTTTATTTATTTCTTTTTCATCAACGCAAACAACAAACCCAACACTTATTTATTTACTTGGTTACCGTAAAGTTTTCAAAAAAATTACCAACGCAATCTATTTTCACAAGTCCCTGTGTTCGACCCTGGACTTACCAGGAAACTCAGAGGAATTTACACTTGAATTCCGCTGGGGAAACTTTGCACAATGCAATTCATATTTCCACTTTATAAATACAAGCATCAATAGGGCATATATTTATGGCTTTTATGTTTATAATTTAATTGTAAGGGCCCATGTTTTCGGGGCATAATGCTATAGAGTCTGTAAGTATTTAGTTCTGAGTCATTCGTGATGATTAAGGTGGTTTTATGGCGATTCAGAGCTGTTTTTGCATGTTGATTCAAGGGAGAACGTTTATGTACAGTAGCGTCACGTTGCTATGCCCTAGTGTCACGGTGCCCCGAGCGGCGAATGGAGAAGATTCTCCATAGCGTCACGATGCTAGACACAGTGTTGCGACGCTGTGTGGTGGAGAATTTTCTCTCGTTCGCCTTTCGTTTGCCCAGTTCGAGCAGTTCGAGGTCGGTTCGGTTGCTGCTTGAACTGGTTTATGGCTTGGTTCGAGCAGTTCGAGGCGTAATTCACTTGTTTCAAATCAGATGGCTTTTTTTTATTAATGTAATAATTAGCTATTTTATTGCTTTATTAATGTCCTATTCTGGTCCATTAACTTTTATTTTAAATATACATGTGATGTATGTTTTATTATTATATATGTCATATTGTATGTCATATAGAATTAAATCCCACCATAGGTTATGCATTTATTTTCTTGCATCATTTTATATTATAAGTGTTATAATATTTGAATATGTATAATTTAATTATATAGCATGCTCATGCATAATATAGTATAATTGTTATATTATATACATGCATCATGTATATTATAAAGGTTATAATATAAATTGTGGATGTATGTATATATGTTATTAATGTCTTTCATTTCTTTATAATATATAATTGTTATATATATTAGTAATGAAATTGAGATTGCATGAAGCATGACACAACCTTAGGTTAATTTATAAATGTTATGATTTACTAAAGTATGTCAAGCATGCAATGTTTTTTTTTAATTGTTTCATTTATTTATAATCGTTATAACTAAATGAAATTAGAATTAAAATCAATAATAAATAGTTGCATACAAACCTTAGATTATAGTCATTTTTTTTAAATGTTTTAAAACATAATTGAGATAGACCTAAGATCACATTTCTAATAAGATTAGAAATCTAGCTTTAATTTTTTAATCGGTTTAATGGGATTAAGTTGATTCTTAATAAAAGATTAAAAGTGTAATAAATGTACCTATAAGGGACCTTTTGTCTAAGGCGGATTCTGTCTAGGCTGGGGTACTTAAGATGACGGAAGCATCGCGCCCTTACCTGGAAACCTACCTGGAAAGGTGAATTAGATAGATTTGTTAAATGCATGCAAGTTTGATTAAAGTTTATTAAAGAGTTTAATAAGACTTCAATCAAAATTGTTTATTCATCAAATACAAGTGTTGTTTTTTTAAGCAAATTAAACGTTCACTTAGTTAAAAATCAGTAGTCAGGTTTTTTCTAAGTATAACCTTAGGTAAAACACTCAGTGGGAGGAAAATGAGGTATATGATACTTCATTTTATACTCTACACGTTTCTCCCTGTAAGTTCACACCTTGTGATCTACACTCAGCCTCGAGGCACCATGGGTGTCCCCCTATGGGTGGCATTTGTGTAGACCAATATCAAGATGAATGGAGAGAGTGTTTATAGTAAGTGGGAGCTGAGACGTGTGACAACACATCCCTCGGTTTCTCTCATTAGGTTGAAGCAAAGTTTCATGCATTGCCTCGTGTCATCATGGGTGTCCCTCTAAAGGATGACAGTTTTGGATGATGCTTTATTCAATCTCCAGAAATGGATAGGGTTACTTTAGTTTCATATCCCAATATGTTTTTCCCTACGGTTGGCTCATTGTGGCAGACCTTTAGGACCTAAAATAAGGGATACACTTACAAGAATTGTTAAGCTAGTTTAACGAATCTTAGACTGAAAAATGGTGACTAATATTGACAATAACATGGAGTTGTTTCCTCTATTTGTTGAGAATGTCTCATTTCAACGAATGGACACTTGATCACCCTACGATGAATTTTGTCCTGCCTCACTGAAATATTATTTCAAAATTAGATGTCACTTAGGGTACATTAGAATTTTTCTAAAATCGGTTGGTTGTTTTGTGATTAATGCAAATTATCTAATTAAATTTGTTCGTTTTCAACAATTTATATTATGGCTACCGCTCATTAAACTTGCTCGCCGCTGACAAATTAATAGGTGAAAACTATACATCTTGGAAAAACACGATCAACACAATTTTGATCATTGACGATCTTCGATTTGTCCTATTGGAGGATTGTCCTTCCATTCCTGCTTCAAATGCTCATCGAAACGTTCGAGAGACATACGAGTGCTAGACAAGGATGAACAAAAAGGTCCGAGCATATATCTTGGCTAGTCTTACTGAAGTCTTGGCTAATAAGCATAATCCCATGCTCACAACACATGAGATCATGGAGTCTCTAAGGGGAATGTTCCGACAGCCGTCCGCACAGCTCAGGCATGATTCTCTAAAACACATCTTCAATGCCTGTATGCTAGAAGGGGCATCTGTATGAGAACATGTTCCCAAAATGATGGTCCACTTCAATGTGGCGTTGTTAAATGAGTCTTTCACCGATGAAGCCAGTCAGGTTAGCTTCATATTGGAATCTTTACCTGAAAGTTTTCTTCACTTCTATAGTAATGCTGTTATGAACAGGATTGACTATAACCTAACTACCTTGCTCAATGAGCTACAGACCTTCCAATCCTTGCATAAAAACAAGGTTTAGAAAGGTGAGGCAAATGTTGCTTCATCTTTCAAGAAGTTCCACAGAGGTTTGACCTCTGGAACTAAGTCTGTACCTTTTTCCTTCGGCACCAAAAAATGGAAGAAAAGAAAGGTGGGAAGGCGAAAGCTAACCCTGGAGTTACTGCACAAGGAGGCAGAAAGCTACCTAAGGCTGCATAGGGAATCTATTTCCATTGTAACCAGGATGGTCATTTAGAAAGGAATTGCCCCAAATACTTGGTATCAAAGAAGAAGGCCAAGCAAAGTAAATTTGATTTACTTGTTTTGGAAACTTGCTTAGTGGAGAATGATGATTCAACCTGTATTATAGACTCTGGCGCCACTAACATTGTTTGTTGTTCATTTCAAGGAATTAGTTCCTGGCGGCAACTAGCTGCTGGTGATAGGGCGATACGAGTTGAAACTGGGCACGTCATCTCGACTGTGGCAGTTGGAGGTATCCAGTTGACTTTACAGAATAAATTTCTTTTATTAGAAAATGTATATGTAGTTCCTAGTTTGAAGAGGAACTTAATTTCTGTAAAGTGCCTTTTAGAACAATCTTTAATTTTTTTTAGTTAACAAAGTGTTTATTCTAAAAATGGTGTTAATATTTGTTAAGCTAAACTGGAAAATAACCTTTATGTGCTAAGACCATTAGCAACTAAGGCACTCCATAACACTGAGATGTTTAAGACTGCAGTAACTCAACATAAAAGGCTTAAAATTTATCCTAAAGAAAATGCCCTTCATTGGCACCTAAGGTTAGGATACATAAATCTCAATAGGATTGAGAGATTGGTAAAGAATGAACTTCTAAACAAGTCAGAAGAAAATTCTTTACCTATATGTGAGTCATGCCTTGAAGGAAAAATGACTAAAAGACCTTTTACTGGAAAAGGTCACAGGGCCAAAGAACCTCTCGAACTTGTACATTCAGATCTTTGTGGTCCAATAAATGTCAGAGGTAGAGGAGATTTTGAATATCTCATCACCTTTACTAATGATTATTTCAGGTATGGGTATGTTTATTTAATGTAACATAAGTCTAAGTCTGTTGAAAGGTTCAAAGAATTTAAGACTGAAGTTGAAAATGCATTAAACAGAACGATTAAAACATTTTGAACTGATCGAGGTGGAGAGTTTATGGATCTAACATTCTAGAATTATTTGATAGAACATGGAATAGTATCCTAACTCCCATCACTTGGTACACCTCAGCAGAAAGGAGAAATCAAACTCTGTTAGACATGGTTCGGTCTATGATGAGTTATGCAACCTTACCTGACTCGTTTTTGGGTTATGCAGTAGAGACTGCAGCGTATATCCTAAACTATGTTCCATCCAAGAGTTTTACTAGAACATTTGGAATTATGGAATGGACATAAGCTAATTTATGTCATTTCAGAATCTAGGGTTCCCCAACACACGTGCTTGAGGCTAATCCTAAGAAATTGGAACCATGTTCAAGATTATGCCTATTTGTAGGCTACCCCAAAGGGACGAGAGGTGGTTTCTTCTTTGATCCTAAAGAAAACAAAGTGTTTGTATCGATAAATGCTACTTTTCTAGAAGAAGACCACATGAGGGAGTACAAGCCTCGCAATAAAATTTTGTTGAACGAAATTTCCAAGGAAACTACTAAATCTTTTACAAGAGTTATTGAAGAGCCTATTACCTCAACAAGAGTTTTTGAATTAGGATCATATAGTAGATCAAATCCATCTCAAGTATTGAGGTAGCCTCGACGAAGTGGGAGGGTTACAAACCCACCTATCCGTTACATGGGTTTAACTGAACTTCTAGTTATGGTAGCTGATTAAGAATCTATTATCTTATAAGAAGGCAATGGAGGATGAGCTACCTTTCTATGTTGCACCCACAGGTCTGGGTGCAAAGAATCGTCTTCTTCTTCTTCTTCCATTATTAACCTTCTTTTTCTTCTTGAAGGTTGTACTGAAGACCCTTCATTCACATATAAAAATGGTGGTAAGGATGCGTTTGGGTTGACTGTCGAATGAATAAATCCTTGGGATATTTCTTCATCTTCTTCGACAACCATTTCCTTTTCCAACACAAGGGCATAGCGGTCAGCCTTATCCATCTCTTCCTTTACTGGGACTGACGAGCTTTCAATCCTTTCTCTTTCTTGCTCATTTTATAATGCTGTTTACTATTTAGACTGACTATTTCAAAGTGATGACCTAGGTAACTTGATCTTACTCCTGAGCTAACTATGAACTCCTGTTTATTTGGGATTATCCTTAGATTTGTATGAGTGAGGGTTGACTCAATAGTGCGGCTCAATAAGCCTCCTGTTTAAGGGGTAAGACTGGGTAGATAACTGAGGACATAGGGTGCAAGAAGAAATTCACTCCTACCCGCTTTTAGGGATAGTAGAGCGATTGTTCCCTTAAGTCCTGACTTTGGGTCTTGAATAAGGGGCCCAACCCTTTTCTTGGCCCGAAAGGGTCTCAGTTTCATGATTGGATCACAAACCAATTGTTCATTAGAGGATCAATGGGACTTAAGGAGCAAGATGTAATCTCGAGGGTAAACCAACTTTTGACCTAGCCGTTATTACGAATAACTTGTGAAGGGTTAACTTACTAATCATGGTTTTATCGAGTGGACATAATATATTTACACTGAGGGGAGTGCAACTACTGGGATTTAGTGGATTGACCCAGTAGTTAATGAGTGGTGGTTAATTAGATTAAAGAGTTTAGTTGGTTAATCACAAATCGTTGGAGCCTGTGATCTGTAGGTCCATGAGGTCTATGAGGCTTTCTATGAAAAGTTTTACCCTCGATCATTTCATGATACGAAGCAAGATGAATTCCTACAACTCATACAAGGAAGTATGACTATAGCGGAGTATGAATTAAAGTATATCGAGCTTTCAAGGTATGCTTTAAATATTATTGAGGACGAGAGAGAACGTTGTAAAAGGTTTGAGGCTGGATTGAAGAAGGAGATCAGAACGCCCGTGACGGCAAGTGCGACATGAGTAGAGTTTTTGAAGTTACTCGAAGAAGCGATGAGAGTTGAAAGAAAGTATGTCGGTGGAGGAACAAGGGCTAGAAGGTAGTCCATCGTTGATGAATAAGTGGAATAAAGAAGAAAGTAAGAATTTTACTCCTGGAGTAAGAAAAAGTTTATTTAAATAGAAGGGAGCCCAAAATCGGGATCAAGCTTTGAAGGAGCGAGCCAATTGGGGAAAACATTTGGACAACCCTATCCAGATCAATTAAGAGAATTTGTGGCAAGTGCTAACCAAAGGCCCAGATGTTTAACTTGTAATAAATATCAGTGGGGAAGATGTCCAGAACAAGTTCATACTTGCTATAGGTGTGGACAACCAGGACATTTTAGAGGGAATGTCCCCAAATAGTGGGTCGTGAAAGGGGAAATATGTCACAAACTGGAATCAAACCCTCAGGTTTAGGAGAAGGATGCGTTGGTGGCGTAAAGAAAAATGAGATCGGGGAGCACAACCGACCACAGTGAAAATTGTATGCTTTTACCCAGGATGGGGAGATGCCCGAGGCTAGACGGAGCAAGGGCAAGAATATGGAGAAGTAGTGTAGAAACAAACTTTGATTTGTGTGCATAAATGTTCGTTAAATTTCAAGGACGAATTTTTTTTAAGGAGGTGGTAAATGTGAAACCTTGAATTTCACCAAAGTGAATTAGGTTAAAACATGGTTAATAAGGAAGCTTGTAGAGGAATAAAAGAGGAGGAAAATGCCTTAAGTGTTGGAAATTGGACCTTAAAGGCTAAAACTTAAGTTGTGGTTAAGTGAAGATTTAGGTGAAAATTTTGACAAAGTGTTAAACACATGAAGGCACCATGCATTGGTAAGAGCCACGCGACCAAAGCTAGCACCAAGCATTGGGATGTTGCGCTTAGCAAGGCAAGGTGTGAGCATTGGATGGCCGTGTGATGACATGAGAACGTTGGCCAAGCATTGGCATGAGTAGGTTGCTTATGCGACGAGCTAGGTAGGCGCTGGCTAGGGACATATGACTAGGCAAGGTGTCGACGGATGCACACGAGCAGGGTAGTTGATGCAAAGCGATGTGGGCGTAGGGGTGAATGCACGGATGCGCGCGAAGGGTTGTTCGAGGTTGAGTGCAAGGTGTTGGGCGAGCGTGAGGCGAGCGACTATAAGATGTGCGTTGATAAAGACCGTGCAATGCCAAACTATGCGATGCCTAGGCTGTTAGGCTAGGCGTTGATGTAGGCGTTTGTATGAAGCTTGTGGCCAATACACTAAGCAATGGGTGTTGTACTTGGCAAGACCATGGTGGACGCATGGTATGAATGGCCGAGAGAAGGGACAAGGCGTTGGTCAAGATAATTAAAAGTTGATCGCATGAGGAGGGCTAGGCAATGCCTGTACATTGAAGCCATGTGATGGCTAGGTCACTGAGAGGTTAGGGAAGGCTCATAAACACGTGACAAGGTTGGCCTAGGTGAGGAAGTTTACATGCGTTGGTGGTGTTGTATGCGTTGGAGAACCATGCGACGACCTAGGTATAGGTGTTGGGCACATGAAGATATGCATCGGCCAAGGAGGGCATGTGCCAAGGGAAAGCCATGCATGGGGAAAAAGAGTGCGACCAAGGAAGAGTCAAGCGTTGGACAAAGACCAGGCGATCAAGGGAGCATGCGATCATTTAGTTGAGTATGCATTGACAAGTTATGTCTTGGAGAGCAAGGCTAAGTTGGCAACTCATCCGAACATGTGGCTGAACAAGGGAGAGTTAAGTTTGAGCCCAGGCTAGGTGGAGGCATGAGAGGGCATGCAAAGTTGGGATTTTGCGTTGGCTAAAGGAGATGAAGCCACTTCAAGGCAAAGGTGGCAAGGGGAGGCATTGGTAGCTTGAGGAAAGAGCACGTATGACATGCAATGGAGATGGAGGTGTCAAGCAGAGGGGAGTTTTGGATGCCTATAAATAGAGCAGGTTGGGAAGTTTAGTTATCACAATTCACTTGTGCCTTTTGAGTGATTTTAGTGTGAGAGTGTCTAAAAGGGAGTTAAGTGAGAGATTCTAGGTTGTCGTTTGAGTTGGAGTTTTGAGAAAAGAGAAATCGAATTTAAAAGGTAGGAGGCTCAGTTGGACGCACAACACAATGCAGTGCCCATTGCCTGACACCTGTGCTTGCGTGCGCACCCAACAACCCCATCGCCTAGCCCTGCTCATGCGTCATCAGCAGCACATATACGCTCCATGCAAGGTGCACGGACACCCTAGTGCACACTTACACGCGTCCCACTGCCAACCTTGTGCACGCGATCACCCAGGCGCACGCCTAACCCATCACCGAGACCCAGCGCTGCGTCTCTGCCTACCTTGTGCGACGTCTGATGCCCAACAGTACCCAGCTACGCCCGTCCACACTCACCCTACAGCCCCAGCACTCGTAACCTGCTAAAATAACGTCTAAAGGCTATTTTTGGGAAAGTTAGGCCTATTTTGGTATTTCTAAAGAGGGTAATCTGGTTATTCTATTTTTAAGTTATTTTTGGATTAAAATAGAATTATTGGAGGAACTTTTGGACTAGTTTAGGATTTCTTAAAAGATGTGGAATTCAAGGAAATTGGGCCAGGTGCTGTGCTAGACAAAACTTGAAGGATTAAATAGGAGGACTGTGAGTGGGTTTTTATTGTTTTGCTATGTTGAATTATATATATATATATATATATATATATATATATATATATATATATGTTATCATATATATGTGTATGTTTGGAAATTGGCATTATCGGAAAGTGTGTTTTCTGAATTTTATTGATTGATTTAATTCATGATATATTACTTGTTGTGATTTGCATTGGAAACTGGGATTGTACCCTGGGGAATTGTTAGCGTGCCTACAACACGTCTAGCGGGATAATGTTGACATATGCGCATTTGGCGGACTATAAGGGTATTGGAATACCCGAGGAGATACATGATCATGCCAGGGTTATCTAGTTACTAGGCTAGAAGGGTTGCATTATTGTTGTGATGAATATCTTCATGTGAAAATTGTTTTTCCATAAATGTGTTCCTTAAATCAAACTTGTTTTCATTATTCTTAAAAGTTATGACTCACTGGGCTTTCTAGCTCACGTTTTCCAATGTTTTACTATTTCCCCCCAGGTAGTGGAAAGTGGAACGTTCTGGGAAAAGCCACCAAGGTCTAGAACTGCTACTCTCTCACAGTGCAGGACTCGAACTAGGGTTATCTTTGAAAGTCATTAGGATTGTTGAAGCTAATATTTTATAATAGTACAAACTTGTAACTATTCATAAAAATTAATTAAGTTCTCATTTATTAGCTATTTGTTGAATGGTATGAACTTGGGCAGTTGGTATCACAAGGGTGGTTTCAGTTGTCTTCACATCTCCTTCCGAGTCTGGGAGACAAGGCTTGAGAAGGGGTGTGACAAAATTAAATTAATTAAATTGTTTAATTAATTATTTAATATTAATTTAATTTTAAAATTGATTATTTGAATTAATTTTAAAATTAAATGGAATTGGACAAAATTGCATTAAAAGTCAAATTATTGACTAGGTAGAAAAGTCAATGGAAGTCAAATTGTTGACTTTTGATTTTTGAAAGTCAAAAAGTCAAATTTGTTGACCTTGGACTTTGAGAGTCAAACTTTGACCAAGTTAGTGGAAAAATCCAACATTTGTTAGTGAGAAATTCCAACTATTGAATTGCTAAGTGTTGTCTTCAGACACTTGCCCCACTAAATCCCACTTTGAGTTAGTGAATTTTTTAGTGTCAAACTCAAAGTTGCATGTTTTGCATATAATGGTCTTTAAAAGGGAGTGTTTATTGAATTTTGAAAACTCTTTGCCATAGTAGAATTGGATTAGATTATGTGATAAGCTCATTGCAATTTTCTCTCTAAGTCTTAACCTTTTCCTCTCCATATTTGTGACTCACAGGATCCCACCATCCCATTCTAAGGCCAGAGAATAGTCGTGAAGAATTTTATGGTGGTCTACGAACTGTTCGTGAGGAGATTGAAGCTAATTTAAAGGAGATTTAAAGTCTACAAAGGTTGTATTTTTTCCCCCTTTTACTTATTTTATTAATGCATGCTTATCTTTGTAATTAACCTAATTAGAGTACTTTAGATTCGTTTTTCTTCTACTACGCATGTGTTCGTTCCATCATGTCAGCGATGGTGTGGTTCTCAAATGTTCAGAAATAGGGTCATGCGTCGGCATGTTGGGTGTGATGGTTGGGATGACTGGTGGAGGGGCTGGCTTTTTATAAAGCTTTGTGGCAGTTGTTTTTGGCAGGGCTTTTCAACGCAGGCTGCCGTCGATTTGGAGGAGGTTGAATACTTGGGGTTTTTGGGTTTCAGGAAGATGGAAGGTTTGGGTTTTAAAGAGGTTTTGGACGAGAAGGACGGTCTTTGGGAAATGGAAAGGGTTTTGGAGGATTTTGCTGACACTATTTGGTTCGAGGGTTGCATGGCTAGGTTGGGTTGAGTGGCTATTTTTCCAGAGGAAGACGAAATGGCCACTTTCTTGGTTGAAACAGTGGGCCTTGAAGATGGAGATGGGGATGATTGTCAGAAAGGTGAAGCAAATGGGGATGAGAATGAGCTTATTGGGCTATCTCCGACAAAGCTCATTGAGTCGTTTTAGTTGGCCGGAGTGTCTGACATGATTTTTGGTGAGGAAGCTTAAAGGTTCTTTGATCAACCCAAATTTTTTTTTTAGCTAACACAAGAACCCACCCAACCCAACAAAAATAGAAAAAGTTTAACCTAATCCAACCCAACTCTTATATTTTGGGTTGGGTAGTCTGGGTTGTTCGAGTTATTTGAACACCCCTAGTTCCAAAGAGCATGAAGATGTACTTTATCAAGAATTTTGAAACGGTCATTGCATCATTCTTTGCACAAGCTACTGCCTCAACCCACTTTGACACATAGTCTAATGCTACCAAAAAATATTGTTGACCATATGAAATCAATACCCCAAACATCGAATAGTTCCACTTCAAGTATGTTATTAAGAGGTATTGCGTTTCTTGCTGATATATTACCTATGCATTGGCACGAATCATATTTGAGTATATAGTCTCGTGCTGATGGAATGTATAAGTAGGCAACAAAAGCAATCAGAATCAATAAGTACCCTAATTACACTTAATTTGATTCTATAAGCATGCTTAAAAAGAATTTCAAAGAAGAGGGTTTTAAAACTTATATCTTTGATGAATTCTCACAACTCCAAGCTATTCTTCATGGAATTGAGCTTCAAATCAACAGTGAACCACCAAGAGATCTTTTCTACTATTCTCCCACTTAGATTTGAGTGATGGAACACAGGATTGAAGTCAATTGAGTGAGGGAATGGAGAGGGTTTTTGTAAAACCCGGACCTTAGTTTCCCTTTTTAACCATGTTTATTGTTTTAAGATAAGTAAAATGTTAGGTTATATATTTAAGTAGATTGGATTTGTGCGTTTTGAGGTAAAGGATAAGTTTGAAGAAGGAAAATGTTTAAGTATGAAAACTTAACTCTTGGTTACTTATTAATCTAGCCTTTACAAAGAGAATTTATGGCTGAGTATTGGTCGTGTTGAGGGGTGATTGAGAATTGAGTGAGCGCAGGGCAAGCATCGAGTAAATTTTGTCAAGTGTCGATATAAGTGATCGAGGAAGGGTCGAACGTCGAGTATAAGTGATCGAGGAAGGGGTAAAATGTTGAGTGTAAGTGAGGAAGGGTCACACATCGAGTACGAGCGATCGAGTAAGGAGCGTGCATCGAGCAAGCTCCCAACGTCGAGTTTCCCATCGACTATCAAGTCACTTCCATTGAGTATGTAATAGAGTGCCACAAAATTTCTATCTAGTAATGACCTTTCTCCATCGAGTTTTCCCAATGAGGATCGAGTTGCTTGAAATACTCTGTTTTAGACTTTTATTTTAGTTACTCAGACAGATGGCTTAATCTCGACCCTTAATCTCCACTAGTGGGTGAGGTGGCTTAAGGAGATTTCATGCAAAGGACTGGACGGTAGTATAAAAAGGGAAGGAAACTTCAAGGGCTCGATTTAGACGATTTGCTCGAGCAAACTAGACGAACTTGGTACCATTGGAAAGCTCTATGAGTCTAGTTTTTGAAATTGAGCCTTTAGAAGGGAGTTCTCACCAGAAAGAGGGCTAGAGAAGAAAAAAAAGTTGAAGGTTCATTTTTGGGTTTCTGGGCACTCGACGAAGAAGCGTAGATCTAGACTGAACCATTTGGATTTTCAAGCTGAAATTTTAAGGTATTATCATGAACACCATTTCAAGTAAGTTCGTAGCTTTGGCAAGAAAAGGTCTAGGGTTCGATTTACATATTTTGGAATTTACACCTAGAATCTTTGCTCAACCAGGGAGTTGCGGTTAGGGCTTTCGGGAAAGATTTGAAGGCCCAGGTTAAACCACAAGGAGTTTCATACAGAAACTTTGAGGTTTAACCAAATTCTGAACATGTTTGAGAATGAACTTGCTTAAAATGAGTTTTAGTTTTCAAGTTATTTATGTTTTAAGTTGAATCTGGAAATGTGGGACGAATGGGCAACCCCTTGCTAAGTATGAGCTTGGTTAAAAGAGTAGTCTCAAAAGGGAGGCCAAAGTGGCTACTAAACTCTTATTCTTTTATGTATAGGAGCTACATCCATTGGGGAGGCGTAAAAAGCTTAGGAAGAACCAAGCCTAAAGATCCGTGAGTGACTAAATGTTTTCAAATATGTACACAAAAAGGGACATGCGTTCCAAATGAATTTCATGCTAATGCTCATGGGTTTCCAAGCAACTAAAGTTTATACTTATGTTTTAAAGGGTTCATGGCATTTCCTAAGCATGATGTTTTAAGTTATTTAAATGAGTTTTATTAATCCTAGCGTATGTTAAGATTGTATGAAGGAGTATTTTGACTACTTGTCTATACTTGAGAAACATGCATGTTGAATGGTAATAATGCTCTTATGGCGAAAGCTAGGTAAGTGTTATGCCTAAAGCTTATGATGCTCGAATTTCCTATGAATGTTACACTTCTAATATATCGGGTATCGAAGGTATAAAAGGTATCCTAGGATGTACCTAAGGTGTTGACGGTACTTAGTATACTCCACGTGCAAGTAGGTAGTTCTTTATGAGAGGCCGAAGTATGGGTCTCCTGGCTACAATCTTTATAATGGGACCGAAATATGGGTCTCACGTCCATGAATGGACGTTTGGAGCTTGAGCTATTAATGCTCGTTCTCAACTAAGGTTTAACAGTATGATTGATTATAACGCTATGATTAATGTATGATACTATGTAAGTTGCTTGAGATTAATTATAGCATGTTTATCTATTTACATTAATGCATATGAAAGGCTTGAGAAGAACTGTGTTTTTATGAGTCACTCACTGGGCAACCAACACATTGTTTTCAAATGTTTTCTTTTTTCCCAAGTAGTGGCCAGTACCCTCGGGATGAATCCACTTCAGCTTGCCACCTAAAGTTCGCAGATCGAAGGAAGAAGCTTAGGTTAAGCTTGTTTTGATGTGCACATATTTGGAGAGGAGTCTAGGACTTGTGAAACTTATTTTCTTTCGGGGCCCTTGTTTATTCTTATCATTTTTTTGTTGGACATAAGTTTTTTTGGAACTGTAATTAAGTCTTTACGCTAGTTAATGTCATAGTTGTTTTATTTGCCAAATCGTTTTGCATATTAAGGTTTTAAGTAAGTTTCTCTTAAGTTAGGTAGTAAGTGCTGCAAGTAGGTCAGTTACTGCTACCGTCATATCCTCTTTAGGTTTTAGAGGGTAAATCGGGAGGGGGTGTGACAATTTTTTTAGAAAGAGAGAGTTTTTCAGCAGAAAATCCCAAATTCCAGAAAATCATCTATTTAATATGAGAAATTTGAGCTTTGAATGTAACAATTACATGCAAGCACTAAAGAATAATGCTTATTGACACTTCAAAATGCATAATCTTAGTGGTTAGGTGTTGACATTTGGGATTAATCCACTGTCAAACTCAAAATGTGGATTTTTCCACTAACTTCAATCAATTTCCTATTTTCAATTTTATTAAAATATATTTAATTTACAATTAAATTAAATATAATGTAAAATTAAATTTCTAAAAAAAATGAAATTGATTTAAATTAAATAAATAATTAAGTAAACTCCCATTTGCCCTAGTTCTAAGTATCTCGTAGTCATAGTCCCACTAGGTGACCCCTCGAACACTTTAGTTGAGAGGGCCTTCGTAAATGGATCAACCAAGTTGTCTTGTGAGGCTATCTGCGTGATGATCACGTCTCCTCTGTGTACAATCTCCCCGATGAGATGGTACTTTCGGTTGATGTGCTTTCCACGTTTATGGCTTCTAGGTTCCTTTGAGTTTGCAACCCACTCCACTGTTATCACAATACAGGGTGACTGGCAGGTGAATATTTGGAACCACTTCCAAATCAGTAAGGAATTTCTGAGCCCTACTGCTTCTTTTGCTGCTTCACTTGCAGCGACATACTCAGCTTCCATTGTAGAGTCAGCAATACAGCTTTACTTGATACTTCTCCAGACTATTGCTCCTCCATTTAAAGTGAATACTGACCCCAAAGTTGATTTCCTAGAATCAATATCAGTCTGGAAGTCATAATCAGTGTATCCAGTAAGGATCAGATCCTTAGCTCCATACACGAGCATATAGTTCCTCGTTCTCCGAAGATACTTGAGGATGTTCTTAATAACAGTCATATGATCATAACCTGGATTGGGCTGAAATCTGCTGACAATTCCAACTGCATAGCATATGTCGAGTGATAACATCGAAAATATGTTATCTTCTTCTACTTCACTCGGGAATGTTTAGTTACTTAATTTGGTTAAATTGATTATTTTGTAGGACTAAAGTGTACATGAAGTCAAATTAAGCGTTCGGGACAAAAATGTGTTAAAATGATAAAGTTAGAAGCCAAATTGAACAAATGAAGAAGGAATGAAGATTTTTACCCTGCCGAGCGTTGCAACGCTTCTTCTATGCTTTAGTCCAACACTAGCTCAATGTTGGAAGATAGAATGCTCGGATGCAGGGCAGCGTTGCAATACTGCTTCAAGCGTTGCAACACTTTGGAGATGTCACAACACCAACATCGCATTGCTCGCTCAATGTTACACTTCAACGCTCTTGGACAGAATAGGAAGCATTGCAACACTTTTCTAGAGCGTTGCAATGCTACATAGTTTGACGAACGATCAGGTCAATGCGTGCACAACTGAGCATCAAGGCAGCACTGTGACACTCAACACAATTGTGTCGCAATATTGCAACACTCTGAGGAGCCTTAGTTAATAAAACCCTATATGAGGCAATGAACCTTATAGCTACTATGGTAGTAAATTCTCAACAATTTGGAACTAGAGCTGCAGTTAGTGTTAAGTTCTCCAATGAGGTAAGTGAACTTAAGAAAGAAATATCTAACATAGTTTTTGTTTTGAAATAGCTAGCAAAGGTGAATTGGATAGCCCACTACTGTTTGCCAAATGTGTCATGGAGCTGGCCATACAACTGACGTTTTCCCAAGTGCTCTTCAAGGAGCAATACCTGAGGTGAATGCAGTTGGAGGCTATAATTTCAATGGGCATAATAGAAGGTAGGACCCATTCAGTTAGACTTACAATCCTGGGTGGAGGGATCACCCAAACTTCAAATGGGAAGGACAGAACGAGTAGGCTCAGTCTAGTCATGGAGCTCCGTTTGGTTCAAGTATGTCCTTGGAAGCTATTGTTAACAGTGTTGCTGACAACTCTTTTAAATTTCAGTAGGATATAAAGAGTTTTCACCAAAATGCAAAGAATGCCATTGAAGCTTCTGGGAGCAAAGTTTCTCAACTAGCCAGTTCTATGAGTAAATTGGAGAGACAGTCTGACAAACTTCCATCTCAGCCAGAATCGAATCCCAAAGAAAATGTAATTGCAATTGCACTGAGGAGTGGCAAGGAGTTGGAGCCACTAATAGCTTGTAGAAATACAAGCTATTGTAGCCTTTTACTTAGAATTATGAGAGCCAATAAGTAGAATATGCGTCAATAATGCCAAAAATTCATGAGGAAAAGTGAGCTTGCATCAATCAACACAAAAAATCCTCACTAACCCTATACCATGCATTATTTCGCATCAAAGTGTCTATTTTTTGCAGATATTACAGGAATTGATCGCATACATCAGTCCCAGATCGCCACAAGGTTGACCGCATGAGTTGAATGTCATAAAGATTAGTTCGCCGCATGGAATGTTGCATCCACAGAGTGATAGTTGTGATAGAAGACTGCTCGTAAGGTAGATGGAATGCGTTGACACCTCAGGAGAAATAAGCTCGAACGCGTACCTTGGGAGTATAAATAAGATAAGGTGATGTTGACATTGCCTATACCGCGACAAAGATAGCAGTGAGTCAGAACGCAATCATCAATGCTATCGGCGTTTGAGCTCTATAAATAGCACCTTGGAGCTTCACTTCAAAACATTCGAGCTTCTACCTTAAGGCAGATCCTTGTGATCACAGATGGAAGCATGAGCAAGATTTTCTTTGAGAATTATTCACCTTCACAACCTATTCTGAGTGACGACTGGAGTTACGCTGGAGATAGAGCACGAGAGAGACTTCTCCACCATCCATCCATGGCACCACCAGCAGCCTTGATGCATTTAGCCTTGATGCATTTCGGATGAAAAGCAAGAGATTGCTTGCATCTAGCCTTCCACCTCTCCTCTTATCTCTGTATTATATTACATCTTGGCTTAAGACATTAATACATTTTGTAATCAATGCATCTCTTAGTTTTTGCAGCTCCATCTTCTTCATCTTCTTCTTCTTTATCATCATCTATATTCATCGCTTAGTTATCAAAGGTAGTCGCATACTTAATCGTGCAGCCTAGAGATAGGACACATGTAGCAACCCACCGAGAGATGTGCGTTGTGGGAGTATAGTGAGTTAATCTTCTTCGCTTGGTATGAGGCGGTAGCAACGCTTATCTATGAGCCGTCGCAATGCTTGTCTATGAGCTGATTAGCCGCAACTAACTGCCTGAGAGGGTGAGTAGTGGAACACAATAAAGTAAAGTAAGCATTGTTTCTAGAGATAGGCACGATCTTATGCTCGACGCAACCATGCATTATAGAGATATAGGCATGCGGTTGGCCACTGAGAGATGTGCGATGCATTAGTGTGGAGAGCTTGGATTACTCGAGCGACCTAACATAATGAACATTATTATGAATTAACAACTGTTGCATCTCTATCAATTCTCATAGTTAAACTTCCATTACTCAATCTGTTTAGTTAGCAGTAGGAGTGGCGCATATTCCATTAATTTCTGTCTTTTTATTTTTATTCATTTCCTCAAACGCATCACTTCACAAACATTATTGAGTTACAAGTCCCTGTGTTCGACCTCAGATCGTCTCGAGAAACTTGCATTCTCATTATACTTGGCGAGAAAATAAGAAAACTTGTGGCAGGAACACATGGTCATCGCATACGTGCTTAAACACATATTGTATATTTTCTAGTCCAACGCATGACCATCAACGCATGGAGATTAATGCATAAGGCACACATATTTATTTTCCTCCCCTTTTCCAATGCAACAACCATCTGCTGAGTCAGTGAAAGAGCCAGAATTGGAAAACCCAAGAACTACTTCTTCAAATCCAACAGTCATACCACCAGAAAAGAAATAGGGAGTATCTTTTCACCCTTATCCTTCTTTGGATGCTTATGTTCCTAAAGCATCTTTTCCTTCCAGGCTTGCAAGGCCAAAAGAACCAATGGTAGACAAGGACAAGGAGTTTATGGAGATGTTCATAAGTGTAGAGATCAATATTCCTCTCCTTGATGCAGCCAAGCAGATTCCTAAATACGCCAAATTTTTTATAGAGCTTTGCACGAGGAAGAGACAACCAAAAGAAAAGGAGAGAATTGTGGTAAGTCAATCTGTGTCTGCGATCCTTCAAAAAATTTGCCTAAAAAACAAAAGGATCCAGGTATGTTTTCTCTCCCTTGTATTATAGGTAAAAAGAAGATCTGGGTGCATCCATAAGTGTTATGCCTTATTCAATTTTTCAAGAATTGAAATTAAAAGACCTGACTGAAACTAGAGTTGTAATTCAATTAGCTGATACGTCTTTTATTCACCCTTTAGGATTCATTGGGGATGTCCTAGTTCAGGTTAATGAAATGCTTTTCTCTACTGACTTTTATGTTCTTAAGATGGAAGAGCCCACATCTATCTCATCTGCATCAATCTTGCTTGGTCGGCCTTTCATGGAGACGACCAAGACTAAGATTGATGTGGATGAGGGCACTTTGTCTATTGAGTTCGATGGTGAGTTGGTTAAGTTTAATACTTTCGATGTTGTGAAATCTTCCACCGTAGGACAGGTATAGTCTTTATGCCAGATTGATGTGTTTGACTCTCTTGAGCAGGAGGTTATATGAGACATCTATGACGACGATGAGAATGACCCAGGAGATTTAATTTCCCTTGGAGAGCTTGCCACCTTGTCTATGATAGAACTGGTAGGTATGCCCTCTTATTCAGATGATGAATCTTCTGACAAGGTGCTTTGTTCTATTTTACAGGCACCTAGGGTGGAGTTGAAAAAGCTTCTAAACTATCTGTAGTACGCCTATCTGGGGGAAGCTGAGACCTTGGCTGTAATCATTTCAAAGAACCTGACAGATGAGTAAGAGAAACAATCGGTAGAAGTGTTGCAAAAATACAAGCTGGCCATTGGATGGACGTTGGCTAACATAAAAGGTATTAGCCCTGCTGTGTGTATGCATAGAATTTCTTTGGAAGATGGAGCTAAGCCTTGTCAACAGCCCCAACGACATTTGAATCCTGTCTTGAAAGAAATTGTGATGAAAAAGGTCTTCAAACTCTTAGATACAGGTATTATCTATTTTATTTTTGATAATGAGTGAGTTAGCCCCATTCATGTAGTGCCTAAGAAAACAGGTATTACTATGGTGAAAAATGATGAGGGTAGTCTAATTCCTGTTAGAGTTTAGAATGGGTGGAGGAGGTGTATTGATTTTAGAAAATTAAATGTTGTAACTAGAAATGACCACTTCCCCATTCCTTTTATTGACCAGATGCTTGAAAGGTTAGCCAGTAAGCCTTTCTTTTATTTTCTTGATGGTTTTTTGGATTTCTATCAGATCCCGATTAACCAGGAGGACCAACAGAAGACGACCTTTACATATCCCTATGGTACCTTTGCTTTCAGAAGAATGCCATTTGGACTATGTAATGCTCCCCGCACCTTTTAATGATGCATGATGAGCATATGTTCTGAATTTATTGACAGATGCATGAAGGTATTTATGGATGACTTTACTGTGTATGGAGACTCATTTGCTGATTGTTTGTCTAATTTATCTAGAATACTAGAGAGATGCATTGAGTCTAACCTAGTACTGAATTTTGAAAAGTGTCATTTCATGGCCTCACGTGGCACTGTATTAGGGCATATTGTATCTGAGCATGGCATAGAGGTAGATCTTGCTACGATTAATGTTATTGCTAAGCTTCCTTACCCCACAAATATGAGGGAGGTTTGTTTGTTTCTTGGTCATGTAGGTTTTTATAGCAGGTTTATCAGAGACTTTAGTAAGATTTCTCAGCCGATGACCTCTCTCCTTAAAAAAGATGTGGCTTTTGATTTTAACTATGAATGCAGGAAAAGTTTTGATGTGCTGAAAAATGCCCAGTCGTGTACTCCGGTCATTCAGGCTCCTCGTTGAAATCTTTCCTTCGAGATCATGTGAGATGCGAGGGACCATGCTGTATGAGTGGTTTGGGGTAGAAGATTCATAAGAAACATCACGTGATCTGCTATGCTTCGAAGACCCTCAACACATCTCAGTGCAACTACATCACGATAGAAAAGGAGTTTTTAGTTGTTATTTTTTGCTCTTGAGAAATTTCGCTCTTATATTATTAGATCTGAAGTATTTGTTTTTTTTTTTTTTTTTTTTTTTATCATGCAGCTTTGCGCTATTTGATGTCAAAAAATGAGTCCAAGCCTAGATTGTTAAGGTGGGTTCTTCTCCTCTAGGTGTTTAACCTGAAACTTCAGGGTAGGAAGGGATGTAAGAATGTTGTTGTCGATCATCTGAGTAGGATTGCAGCTGATGGAGGTTGTCTCTGAAGGAACTCTAACGAGGAGAGAACCTTGAGTGGAAGCGGATCGACCAAATTTCATTTTCATTGAATATAAATTTTATAGTAAACAATAAACAAGATATGCATTTAATTCTAAATTACAACATGCTTTCGAAAAGGTTTCAATAAACCTCACCTTTGAAGAACTTTCTTCGCATTTTCCCTCGAATAGATCACGAACAACTCGAAGATTTTCTTCAAGATTAACCTCGAACAAAAATGAACACTACCACAACTCAGGGTGAGAACCCAGGAGTTGTGGGCTTTGGTTATTTTAGATTTTGAGGGAAAACTTAATGAAGATGAGGAAAGATTGAGAACTCTAAAAAACTCTATTGTTCTTTTTCACTATCTCAATCGTTCAATAACAATTGCAAGAAGAAGAAGAAACTTTTTCTTTTCTACTTGCCAAAAATAATCACCTCCCATGAAAAGAAAGGGAAGGGAGTTGTAACTTCCACCCTTAGTATTAAGATAAATATAAATATGATAACTAACTTATCATAATATATAATATATATTTATATATATATATATATATATATATATATATATATATATATATATCAAATCATATGTTATATCAAATATAATATATAACCTATAGTTTTAATATTGTATCACATACAATATATGACATTTAATATAAATTATATTTATATTAAATTTAACAACTATGAATCCAATTCATAGAAACTATATTTGAATCTTATTCAAATATTTATTTTCTCCTATTAAGCTATAATGTATCAAATACATTATGACAATTATATCACATATAATCGAAACAACTTAATTATATCATATATAATTAAAATCCCTCTATTCATTTGAACAATTCAAATTAATCCAAAAATTGATTCTCAATTAATCCTATTGAGCTATCAAGAGGACCTCATGGACCTGTAGCTTGAAGCTCCAACGGTACATGAATAATTAATTAAACTCTTTAATTATATTATTCATAATCCGTTAACTGTCGGGAACTCTTACAGCTGCACCCTTCACACTACAGATGTATTTCTATGTCCATTGGATATAACCAATCAACAGTACGATGACCCTTCATAAATTGCTTGTAACTACAGCTAGGCCAAATTACCGTTTTACCCCTGTAGTTACATCTAAATCCTTAAGTACCATTGATCCCTCTATTGAACAATAGATCATAGATCATAGTCCAACTATCATTAAACCCCTCTCGGATTAGGAGAGAGTGTGATGCCACATTGTTCAAAACCCAGAATCAACCTTTAAGGGAGTAATTTTTCTACTTACCCCTGCCTCGGGGAAGGAGTAAATTCCATCTCGTGTAACTATATTTCTAGCTCCCCAATCAGACGAATCCTCTAAATGGTAGGCTTGTTGAGTCGGCGATCTGGCCACTCTCACCCATACAATTCAAAGGATTGCTCTCATAGGCAGGAGTTCACAACTCAATCAGGATTCAGGTCATGTTACTTATGGTTATCCTGGTGAAATGTAAGTCTCTATTATGAACGACGTTATATAATGAGACTAAACATTTCGTGGTCCGATCTTATACAAACTCCTTTGTATGGAATATCTCCACTTGTATGTCTATACATGAATGGTCAGGATCATATCATTCATAGCAGTTTACAACAATTGTAACACCTAGAAAGCAGGTCATACTCGTAATATCACCAGGATAAGATACCCAATCTTATCCATCTACTATAGACCATTTAAGTTATCACCTAAACATGATCGACTTGTATGTCTCTACACACATGTTTAAAGTACAAAGATAACCTCAAATGTTAGTTTATTGGTTTGTGGTTAATACAACTAAAATATCATATATTTTACAGAAAATGAATAAAATATTATATATTTTATTAAAAACATAATGAGTTTGTTCAACAATGTTTACAAACTATAGGACCTTAAGAGATTTAGGGCATCAACCCTAATAGTCTCAACACCACTATTATCACAATAAATTGTGATGGGCTTTGACATGTTTGGAACAACTTCTAGATCAGTCGAGAATTTCCTGAGCCAAACGGCTTCCTTAGCAGCTTCATAAGGCCCTACATACTCAGCCTCCATGTTAGAGTCAACGATGCACCCTTGCTTGATGCTTTGTCATATTACTGCCCCTCCGTTAAGAGTGAACACTAATCCTGATAGAGATTTCCTAGAATCCTTATTAGTCTGAAAATCAGAGTCTATGTATCCTGTAAGGATCAAATCATTAGAACCATACATGAGTATGTAGTCCCTCGTTCTCTGTAGATACTTGACGATGTTTTTAACGGCGGTACAGTGGTCTAATCCTGAATTAGATTGATATCTATTGACTATCCCCACTGCATAGCAGATGTCAGGTCTAGTACATAACATTGCATACATCAAGTTGCCCATAGTAGATGCATAGGGGATCCATCTCATCTTCTCAACCTCTTGAGGTGTCTTAGGACATTGTTCCTTACACAATGTAACTCTGTGCCTGAAAGGCAATAAGCCCCTCTTGGAGTTCTGCACCAAATATTTAGCAAGCATCTTGTCAATATATTATGCCTGAGATAGAGCTAGCATTTTGTTCTCGAAAGATCTAAATATCCAGAACAAACTGAGCCTCTCCCAAATCTTTCATTTGGAATTGATTCGCTAGCTAGTTCTTAACTATAGTGAGTAAACCTACATCATTCCCAATGAGTAGGATATCATCTAAATATAACACTAGAAAAACTACTGAATTGTTGATGTTCTTCTTTTATACACGAGGCTCATCAATGTTTTGATCAAAGCCATAAGATTTGATCGTTATATCAAACCTTATGTTCCAAGATCGAGAAGCTTGTTTTAGTCCATAAATGGATCGATTAAGCTTGCAAATATTTTGCTCTTGACCTTGGGTTATGAATCCTTCGGGCTGCACCATGTAAATCGTCTCCTCAAGATTGCCATTCAGAAAAGCAGTATTGACATCATTTTCCAAATCTCATAATCATAATATGAAGCAATGGATAGGAGGATTCAGTTAGACTTTAGCATGACAACAGGCGAGAAAGTCCCTTCATAGTCAACTCCCTCAACCTAGGTTTAACCCTTTGCCACCAGTCTAGCCTTGAAGGTTTGCACCTTCTTATCAGCACCCCATTTACTCTTGTTGATCTATTTACAAACTATAGATTTAACCCCATGAGGTTGATCTACAAGATCCCATACGGAATTGAAGTACATAGATTCCATTTCAAGATCCATTGCTTTGATCCATTCATCTTTGTCCATATCCTTCATTGACTTCTTATAAGACAATGGATCCTCAACTTTGCCATCAGCTACCATAGCTAGGATTTGAGTTAAACCCATATAGCGAATAGGTGGGTTCGCAACCCTTCCACTACGTTGAGGTTCCCTCAACACTTGAGGTGGATTTGACCTACTAGATGAACCTACTTCAACAAATCTTGTTGAGGTACTAGGTTCTTTAACAACTCTTGTTTAAGATTCAGTAGTTTCTTTGGAAATCTCATTCAACACAATCTTACTTCTGGGCCTGTGCTCCCTTATGTGGCCTTCTTCAAGAAAAGTAGCATTTGTCGATACAAATATTTTGTTTTCTTTAGGATCAAAGAAATAACCACCTCTCGTTCTTTTGGGATAGCCTGCAAACAGGCACAACCTTGAATGTGGTTCCAATTTCTTAGGATTAGCCTCAAGTACATGTGCTGGGTAACCCTATATTTTGAAATGATGTAAACTAGCTTTATGACCATTCCATAACTCCAAATGTGTTATGGCAACACTCTTGGAAGGAACACAATTTAAAATGTACACTGCAGTCTCTACTGCATAACCCCAAAATGGGTCAAGTAAGAGAGCGTAACTTATCATAGACCGAGCCATATCCAACAGGGTTTGATTTCTCCTTTATGATACACCATTTTGTTGAGGTGTACCAGGTGCTGAAAGTTGGGATACTATTCCATGTCCTATCATATATTTCTGGAAAGTTAAATTCATAAACTCTCCACCTTAACTAGATCAAAATGTTTTAATCGTTCTATTTAATGCATTTTCAACTTCAGCTTTGAATTCTTTGAAATTTTCAAAAGATTCGGACTTATGTTGCATTAAATAAGCGTACCCATATCTTGAATAATAATCAGTAAAAGTGATGAAATATTCATAACCTCCCCTAGCTTTTGCATTCATCAAACCACAGAGGTCTGAATGTATTAGCTCTAAAGGTTCTTTAGCCTTGTAACCTTTTCTAGTAAAAGGTCTCTTAGCCATCTTGCCTTCAAGACATGACTTACATACAGGTAAAGAATTTTCTTCTAACTTGCTTAAAAGTCAATTTTTCACCAACCTCTTAATCCTATTGAGATTGATGTGTCCTAGTCTTAGGTGCCAAAGTTGGGCATTTTTCTTAGGAGAAATTTTAAGTCTTTTATGTTGAGTTGCAATAGTTTTAAACAACTCAGTGTTAAGGAGGGCATTAGTTGCTAACGGTCTTAGCACATACAAATTATTTTCCAGTTTTGCAGAACAAATATCAACACCATTCTTAGTAATAAACATTTTATTGGCAAGAAAGTTGATATTATAAAATTGTTCTAACAAACATTTTACAGAAACTAAATTCCTTTTTAAATCAGAAACTACAAATACATCTTTTAATACAAGAAATCTGTTCTGTAAAGTCAACCAGAGACCTTCCACTGCCACAGTTGAGACGACGGGCACGGTTTCAACTCGTATCGTCATCTCACCAATATCTAGTTTCCGTTAGGAACTAATTTCTTGAAAAGAAGAACAAACATGGTTAGTGGCCCTGGAGTCAATAATCTAGACAAAATCATCATTCTCCACTAAATAGGTTTCCAGTACAAGCAAATCATATTTACCTTATTTAGCCTCTTTTTTGCCAAATATTTGAGGCAGTTCCTCTTCCTTGGTTGCAATGGAACATTTTCCTTTGTCAGCCTTGGCGGGTTGTCTACCTCTATTTGCAGCAACTACGAGGTTAGCCTTCCCATTTCCACCCTTCTTCTTCTTCCACTTTTGGTGCCGGAGGGAGAAGGTACAGACTTAGTTCCAAAGGTCGAACCTTTGTGGAACTTCTTAGAAGATGAAGTAACATTTGCTTCACCCTTATTCTCCTTGCTTTTCAACAAGGTTTGAAAGGTCTGTAGCTCATTGAGCAGGGTGGTCAGGTTGTTGTTAATCCTATTCAAAACAGCATTGTTATTAAAATGTAGGAAACTTTTAGGTAAAGATTCTAGTATTATGCTAACCTGGCTGGCTTCATCGATGCTCGACCTGTTCATCTCCGCCACGTTGAAGTGATCATAACAAATGCCCTTCTTACATACGGGCATTGAAGATGTATTTGAGAGTGTCATGCCTAAGTTGTGCAGACGGTATTCTAAACATTCCCCTTAGGGACTCCATGATCTCACGAGCTATGAGCATGGGCTTATGCTTCTTGGCCAAGACTTCATTAAGGCTTTTCAAGGTCAACGCTCGGGCCTTTTCGTTTGTGCTTTTCTAATGCACATATGCTTCCTGAACATTTCAAGGAGCATTGGCAGGTGAAATGGGAGGACGTTCCTTCATTAGGATAAATCGAAGATCATCGATGATCAGAATAGTATTGATTGTGTTTTTCCAACTAGCGTAGTTTTCTCTCGTTAACTTATCAACGGCTAGTAAACTTAAAGTTGTGGTAGCCATTTTAAGAGAGTTTCTGAAAAAGAACAAACTATTTTAGTCTACTTGCATTAAACCACTTAAGAAAACAAATAAATTTTTAGCAAAATAGTCTAGTGTACCCTAAGTGACATCTATTTTGCAATGATATTTCATTAAGACAGGACAAAAGTCACCGTAGGGTGATCAAGTGCCCTTTCATTGAAATGAGACATTCTCAACCATTAGATAGAAACAACACCTTGTCACTATAACTAACAATCACCATTTTTTAGTCCAAAACTTGTTAACATCCTTAATAATTATGTGTAAGTGTAACCCCTCATTTTAGGTTCTAGAGTTCCACCCCAATGAGTTAACCGAGGGAGAAACCGATTGGGACATGAAACTAAAGCAACCCTATCCATTTCTGAGATCAAATAAAGTGTCATACAATACACCCATCCTTTAGAGGGACACCCACGATGTCCCGAGGCGATGCATGAAACTTTATTTGACCTAATGAGAGAGACCAAGGGATGTGCTGTCACACGTTCTGCTCCCACTTACTATAAACACTCTCTTTATTCACCTTGTTATTGACCTACCCAAATGCCACCCGTAGGAGTACACCCATGATACCTCAAGGCTAAGTGTAGATCTCACGGTCTGAACTTTTAGGAAAAAACATGTAGAGGCTAAAATGAAGTATCATATACCCCATTTTCCTCCCACTGAGTGTTTTACCTAGAGTTAATTAACATAGGAAAAATTCGATTACTGATTTTATCTAAGTGTTTGTTTAATTTGCAAAAAAACAATTCTTGTCTTTGATGATTAAATAATTTTGATTGAAGTGTTGTTAAACTCTTTAATAGACTTTGATCAAACTTACATGAATGTAACAAAACTATCTAATTCACCCTTCCAGGTAGGTTCCCAGGTAGGGGTGCGGTGTTTCCATCGACTTAAGTACCTCAGCCTAGCCAGAACCCGCCTTAGCCAAAAGGTTCCTTATAGATACATTTATTACATATTAATCTTTTATTAAGAATCAATTTAATCCTATTAAACCAATTCAAAGATTAAAATTAGACTTCTAATCTCATTAGAAATGTGATTTTAGGTCTATCTCAATCATATTTTAAAACAATTTTAAAAAATGATTATAGCCTAAGGTTTGCATGCAACTCTTTATTGTTGATTTTAATTCTAATTTCATTTAGTTATAATAATTATAAATAAATGAAACAATTAAAAACAACCATTGCATCCTTAACATACTTGAGTTAATTATAACATTTATAAATTAATCTAAGGTAATGTCATGCTTCATGTAATATTCATTCATTACTAATATATAACATTTATAAACTAAGTAATGAATTATGCTATAGCATACTCTCCATACATTCATTCAACCATATATTATAACAATTATAATATAAATGATGCATGGATATGTGATGAGGATAATTTGTTCTTTTGATATGCGAGATCATGTGTTAAACTGAAGAATATGCAATATGCGTTAATCGTGTATGTGATGACCATGCCTTCCTATCACAAGTTTTCTTGCTCTCTCGCCAAGTATAACAAGATCACAAGTTTCTCGGGATGGTCCGAGGTCGAACACGGGGATTTGCAACTAATTGATGTCTGTAATAAGTCGATTAACTATGTGCTACTCCTACTCCTAGCTAAACAGGCTGAGTAGTTGAAGTTTGACTATGAGAATTGGTAGAGATGTGACAACTGTTAACGCATAATGAGATGCATGAAGGAGTAGGGTTGAAGGATAAAATTTCACTAAGCCGTTAAGTTGATCACAAGGGTAATCTCACCTCGTGATAACTTGTAGAACTAAAAGTTATTTATGTTGCCTTATCTAGATATTGTAGCTGAAAGTGAAGGAATATGCGTCGATTGTATGAAAATTAGCTCAGAAATACAATAATTATGCATTATCGCAATACACCCACTAACATCATCAAGATGGTAGAAGAGGATATTTCTACTTTGTTTTGCAAGAAACCACGTCACCACTTGCGATCAAGGCTCAACGAGAAATTGAACAACGCATCTCTGTCGCATTGCGCCCATCAAACCACAATGAACATACGATTAATGCAATGATGGTGCAATGCGACAGTCGATCCCGAGATGAATTTCAACCGCATGCGGTAATAAAAACAACATCGCATGCGAGCACCCGATCGAAAGATGCAGCTGAGCGACACAACTACGGAGGATTGTAACACATGTACAACTAACCGTTGTGCATATTTGACGGTCTGATTGTATAATAGAAGGAATATTTATTCCTCCATCTTCAAAATTTCCATAACAATAAGTGGGGCCTATAAGCAAGAGTGAAAGCTTTTCACCTATAAATACCCCCATAGAATTCAGAGAAGATATACTTGATACGGGGGAGAATTGATGCTAGATTACTGAGAGAGAGAATGAGCTGAGTACTGATCAGAAGAAATCCGGGAAGAGAAGAGACAAGGTCGAGAGGTGAGTCTCAGTGCGATTCTGCCACATCCCCATCGTGAAGCTCTGTGCTTAGATCCCTGCTACCGGTTGAGCAAGCCTGAGAGGGAAGCTTATCCTCCTGCATGATCCATCCACGCCGGCAAGCTCCATCCAGATCGCCGCCAAGACGTTGGTGCTTATTTGTATTTGTTTCTAACTCTATTTCATCAATTCTACTTCATTCTCTTAATCTCTTCATTCACAAATCATGTATCAGACGCTAAATAGTTTTATTGAATGTCTCGATCATTTCCATTTCTACTTCTCTGTTTATTTCTTTTCCTCCATTAATCGTTTTCTCCATGAAGTTTTCTTAATCCCTTGGTAGTTAATATGGATTAAACGAGTAACTTAAACTTTGCTAAAGGGATAAATACGTTTAGCTAAGGCATGCTAGACGACATCTTCACCTATGAGAGCAGAAGTGAAGATATCATTTTGATCTATCGAGAGAAGGTTAGAAGAATGTGTTAATTAAAGCAAGTAGTACTTCTAGAGATAGAAGTAACCTTGCATTCATTACGTTTTTCTGTGTTTCACCATAGAGATGTGAGAATGCGGCCGATCACTGAGAGGTGTGCGCTAAAGGAAAAGCGGAACTGTATTTATGCCTTTAACGCAATTAAGGAACTTACGCTGTTTATATTAGTTATCTTTTCTATTTCTGCTTCACACATAAGACTTGTCACCACATTACACGATCTTTGTATAATCTTCACAGCCAGCCTTGACCTCGGTATCTTGTATCATGAAACCTGTATCTTGTATCATCTTAGCTTAGATTTACTTTATCGCAATTTATTTTATTATCGCATTTTTACCGCTTTACTTTACTTTATCCCATTTTTAATTAATTGTACACAAAACTCTTCAAACCCCTGGTCGCATGTATCACAAACATAACGCAATAACCTCAAATAATCCTTGTGTTCGACATCGGATCATACCGAGAAACTTGCCGTGAAATTATACTTGGTTTCAATGCAAGGAAACTTGTGACAACGCACAGTATACTACACGAACATTCATTAATAACGCATATCTAGAAGTAGTATCACATATCATCGCATAAAATCTATGTCATCAAGTTTATGGCATGGACTTGTATCATAGTACAAAATTTGCGTTACAAGTTTATGGCGCCGTTCCCAGGGATTGGTTAACGGTTTATTGCTTAAGTGTGTTTGTGGTATTTACAGGACAAATCTCATTGTACTGACTGTTCAACGCGGAGAGCAGCTTTACGGTTTATGAGTACTGGTGCTGAACCAAAATTCGAAGCTGACCCTGAGATCGAGCGTACCTTTCGCGCATGGGCACGTCAGAATCAGATTAGGCGGAAGAAGGCAGTAAGCAGGGCTGATAATAAGGATAATGCAGTGCTTGTAGTGAATCAAGAGGCTATTCGACCAGCGCAGGACCCTGTTTTCTTGGCTGCTAATCGTAACATTCCAATTAGGAATTATGCGGTACCCAACCTGTATGATTTTTCGCCTGGGATTTTGAGGCCTACTGTGGAAGAGAATGCAAGGTTCGAAATAAAGTAGGTCATGCTACAAATGATCTAAAATGCCAGGCAATTCGGGGGTCTGCAAGGAAAAGACTCGCATGCCCATTTGGCCAACTTTGTCGAAAATGTGCGGCAACTTCTCGCTACTTGGCGTAACCCCTGAAAGTATTAGACTGTATTTGTTCCCTTACTCCTTGAGGGATGAAGCCAAGAGGTGGGCTCACTCACTGAAGCTGAACGAGATCACATCATGGGACCAACTGGTGGAACGATTCATGAAAAAGTTCTTCCCACCGGCCGTCAACACAAGGTGACAGAAGGAAGTGTTGAATTTTGAACAAATGGAGAATGAGACCTTGAGCACTGCCTGGGTGCGATTTAGAAGATTGGTGAAAAAATGCCCACATATCGAGATACCCGATTGCGTTTTGATGGAGACCTTTTATAACGGCCTGAATAGATCGATGCAGGCTGTTGTTAACGTCTCCACGGTAGGAGGTTTTATGGACAAAACATATACTGAGGCTAAAGTCATCCTTGATCGCATATCGCGGAACACGAATGATTGGATTGATGATGGCTATGGAGGCCGAGGCACCGAACGAAGAAAGAATGAAACTGCCATTGTCCCTATAGAGACAATGACCACGTTGGCCGTTTAGATGGCTGCAGTGACCTCCATCATTCAATCGATGGAAATCAATCAAGGAGCTATCTCCCAACAATCAGCGCAACCTGCTGCACCGGCTCAAGTGGCCGCAATAAGTTGTGTTAATTATGGAGGGGCTCATGTAGCAGAAATGTGCCCATCGAATCTAAAGCAAGTATGCGCCATCCAAAACAACCCTTTCAGCAACACCTACAATCCTAGCTGAAGGACCCATCCTAACTTCGGGTGGGGAGGCAATCCTAACCAAGGGGGGCCAATCAACCATCAGAGTGGCAGTCGAGGAAATCCTCATTTTCACCATAACTCGAACCAGGGGCAACCAAGGCAATCGCATAACCAGCAACCCTCATTTCCAAACACCTCTGGAAGCTCATTGGAGGCCCTGCTGAAACAATACATGGACAAAAATGATGCAGTAATGCAAGCGCAGACATCTTCAATTCGAAATTTAGAGATCCAAGTGGGCCAGCTGGCATCTGAGCTGAGAAATAGAGCATCGAGAACATTGCCCAGCAACTCAGAAGCCCTAGGATCCAATGGAAAGGAGCAATGCCCTTAGGACATTGGGCAGGAAAGTCGGACCGCCTGCAGGGATGTGGATTGCACTCACTCAAAGAAACACATCTTTCAGTCCATATTTCACAGCTATGTTTAATGCTTTCTTTAAATTCCTGTCTTATTGAATTCCTGAATTTTGTCTTTACTTCTTCATTTAATTCGTTTTTTGACTTTATGAATTTAATTCTTCATTTATTTTCCTTGCATTTATTTCTGTACTGCCTTTAATTCTTTTAACTTTTTTATAATTAATGTGTTAGTCCTTAATCGGTGAATGATTGAGAAATAAAGGGAAATTTATTGCCGCAAGTCATAGCAACTTGCATTGATGAAAAATAAAATAAAATAAATAAAATGAAATGATCAACATCTAGTATGCAAGGCGATAATGGACGCATCTTGAACCAAGCAAGATACGCTTTGCGGTCATCCAACTCAAATGCATTGAAATCGATGGATGTGTTGCGCGCGTATATGTCCTTTGCCCGTCCTTGGTTAAATGCACTATGTTGAGGTAGTGTTGTGCTGGTAGCAATAACGTGTGCCCGATCCTCTAGAAACGTGTTTAGTTAAGGGGTGTATTGCAAGGATGCATGCATTGTTGCCCGTCCTCTGCGAAGATGCAGTTGCATTGGTGAACATATTACGTTAATCTTTACCTTGCGTCCATTCAAATAAAACATTAAAGAAAATTCTTTTTGTCATTTGAGGAGTTCAATCATTTCGTATCCTAAAGCAATGATGATTTTGCAGACAAAATGACGTTTTTCTGAAATTTCATAAATGATGGAATTTTGAGCGATGGGCCTTTTGAGTGTCTCGAGACTTGTCACCACGAAAACTGCGTTGGGCCCACTACAGCCCGACCTATAAATAGGAACCCTTCCCCGTCTGTGAGCTCTTTACCTCATTTTGCAAACTGAAAACCCTAGCGACTAGCATACGAAGCTTTCTTCTTCCCAGAAACCCAACGATTTTTTAGTCCTCCTAAGCTTATCATCCATGGTCGACTAAGCTTCCTAGCATTCTGCTTCACCATCAACCCCTTCCTCTGACCAAATTGCCATGTGAGAGGCAGCATTCCTTGCTGCCAGTCACAGACTTGTTGCCCAACCCCACACCGTCTTGAGAATCACCAGTAGAACCCGGAGAAACCCCTTAGTCATCAGACTTCCTCAGTTCAAGAGGGGGCAAAGCACTGAGAGCACACCAGTTCCAACTCCTGCCGTCTCAACTGAGAGTGAGAAGAAGAGATGCGATGATACAGAGGTGTTTGGTAACATTCTGAGAAATCTGGAGTAAGGAGGGGGATTACCCGAGGTAGGGGTTGTTGAGGCGCTGAAGGACACCATTTCTCCTTTTAAGGTCACCACATCCCTGGTTCCATGTAGATGCCCTCTGTAGAAGTCTCCACTACCTGTGCCACGATAATGGCTGGCCATTGACAAAATGTGTCCTAGCCATGTTGCATAATCACACTTGTGATGAGGTCAAGTAGTGGTGTTGGCGTAGGATAGAAGCCCATCTCTATCAACATGTCATCATTCTCTTTTCTCTTCGATGGACGCTTCCTTGCCAATGCGGGCTCACTACTTTCTGCGATTGCTTTGCCCTTTTCTTTTACCAACGCAAGGTGGGCTACTTGCCTTTGCTTCTTCTCCCGCTCTTAAGAATTAAGGAGATTTTGGTGTATAGATTTGAATAAGGCAATCTTGAGAAATCTAGGAAAGAAGAAGGCGGTCGATTTTCTAAAGAAAATCTTTAGTCTATGCTTGAGGACAAGCATTGTTTTAAATTTAGGGGTGTGATAACGGGCAGAAATGCACGTTATTATAGCACAAAGATATAAAACAATACAGGATTGCGATGGTAAAAATATATAATATTGCATCCAAAAGTATTAAGTTTACAACATTACAATCGCATGTATCCATCGCATTAAAACAACTAACTTATGTATTTTATGCAGGAAAATGCATTGACGCAAGGCAAAATTACAAACCAAGGAAATTAACGTCCGAGCGCATAAGAGATTGTGACCACAAGGTTATGCGATCGTTTGCGTTCGTAAAAATCTACTCAAGAAGGTGGCAGCATATAGTCGGCGCATCAAGAAGAAAGCTTAATAAATCACGATGGGATAGAAAGCTGATGACGGTCGATTCCAAATTAAGTTAACAAGCCGTTAACGACATACTGTAGCAAGTACACTCAACTTTTCGGTGACAAATATTCGGTGCATCAGACAGAGAATTAATGATATCCCATCAGTGTAATCATTCGAGTGAAAAAGCTTTTCACCCTGAAGCTCTATAAATACCGAAGGTCACATTTGTTTAAAAAGTTTGGATAGTTCGGTTATGCTACTCAGTCTTTAGAGTTATTCTTCACCATATACTTAGATTTTACATACTTAGAAGGCGAAAGCGAGTGAAGAGAGATTACGCCGGGAGATCATCCTAGTGAACGCGGAAGAGTGTCGAGGAGCATAGAAAACAGAGAGAGGGCCAAGTCTTGCGAAAGCAAGAACATCTTTTAGGCAGAATAGAGATAACTCAGTGTAAAAGCCTTGGGAAGTAAGATATTGCTACCAGGTTCTCTACCCTTATTTTTCCATTGCCATTTTGTATTCTGAACTTATTTATAAATGGAAATTGCATCTTTATATCTTTTCACTCTCTTTACATTACGCATGAGTAGCTAAATCTGTCGAATGGGTTGAGAAGCACTTAGCTAGCATAACATGGGATCTTCACTTTATGCGATCATCTTGTATTATGTAAAGATGGAATCTAGGCTTGGAAAAGTCAGATTAGAATCTAGACTCGGGAGAGTCAGATTAGAACCGCAAAATCAAGAGATAGAAGCTTAGGAATAAATTCTGTTTGCTATTAACGCATCGCATGCAACTTAGAGATATGATATGATTGTATGCGGTCGCCTTGTACCTGTGTGCATCGTTCATCATCACATAGGTATGAAGTAGAGACTTAGGAATAAGCTGTATAGACATTATTGCATACATCGCATGCATCCTAAAATTAGGAGCTATCGCATTTACATTGGAAAATGAATTGTTGTCGCATGAGTGTAGCATGATCGCATAGCTTGAACGCATTCTCAGGAAATGCTAGCTAAAGACCTTCTTAACCTGTTCCTCCGTATACTCATTGTATCTTTCCAATAATTAACTCTTTTCTCAAATCCGCCGCATAACCTTTATACCTTAAACAACAAACTAACCAACACTTTGATTTATTTGTTATCGTAAAGTAATCTAAATTTACCATCGCATACTGTGTCCTTAGTCTCTGTGTTCGACCCTGGGCTTACCAGGCAACTCAGTAGGATTTATACTTGGATTTTGCTGAGAAAACTTGCTTGCACAATGCATGTTCCACCATCACATTCTACACCATTATCTCATCGCATTAAACAATGCATCAGCTGCATGTATGGAGATTTCTTTGTGCCAATTCGATTAGTTTAGATACATGTTTTAATAAATATGACTTCTTAAACTCACGACAGCTCTCAGAGTGAATGTGCTAAAGTGCTGTTGATTTCTTTCATCTTAAGTTTTGTAGTTATATATGGAAGATATTATCACACTTCACGAGAAAGTGTTATGCACTCAATTAGAGTTTAGTACAACTTTTTATTTAGATATTGATGGTCAAACCAAGTGTTTGAACCAAACTTTAGAGAACGTGGTACACGCTTTTACATTAGATTTTGGATGGAGTTGGGATTTCCACTTACATCTTATGAAGTTGCTTATGAAAACAATTACCAGGCTACTATTGGCATGACACCATACGAAGCCCTATATGAAGAGAGTTGTGGTCTCCTATTTATTAGAATGAGATTGATGAATGAATATTATTGGAGCCTGAGTTAGTACAGAGTACAAATGAGGTTACTCAAAAGATTAAGGCACAAATTCAAAGAGCTTATAGTAGACAGAAAAGTTAAGTCGATGTTAGACTCAGAGACTTGGAATTTGAGGTAGGTGATAAAGTGTTTTTGGAAGGAAAAGGAAGCTAAGTCCACGTTCTATTGGGTCGTTCAAGATTCTAGAGTGAGTTGGCTCTGTAGCTTATTGTTCAGCTCTACCATTGTCGCTCTTTACAATTCACAATATTTTTTATGACTATGTTAAGAAAGTATATGGTTGATCCATCTCCTGTTATGGGCTTCAGGCTTTGCATTTGAATGAAGACCTAAGCTTTTAGGAGAAATCTAAGTGATTTCTTGTTAGAGAATTGAAAACTTTATGTATAGGAGACAACAGAAATTAAAGTTCGTTTGTAGAATCAATAGTTTGAAGAGGCAACTTGGGAGGTGTGAGGGCAATATGAAAACAATATAGCAAAGCTCTTTTGTGATTTAAACTTTCAAGGACTAAAGTTCCTAAGTAGGGAAGAATGTAACACCTATTGTTTAAGATAATTTTTAAATTTATTATCTTAAATAATTTAGATTTTATTCCTCCTTAATGTTAGAGTTGGAGTTCAAATTGAATTAATGGGAGAAGATAATCGGTTAATTTTGAAATTTTTTATTAAAGATGTGATTTTTTTTTTTGGATTTTAAATTAATGGGAGATTGAAGTTTGTTTTCACTTAATTTGATATGAGACTCTGATAATTGAGGATTTGGAAAATCGAAAAGATTTGGAATTTAAAAATTAGAATTGAAAAACGAAATTTGATTTATTAGTTTTAATGTGAAATTTGAAGTTTGAGATATGAGAAAGAAAGGGAAAAAGTAGCTCCTTTTAATTTTATTTTATTTAATTTTATTTTTTTTAAAATTTACCTTCCTTTCATCTTCAAGCTAAAACCCCCAAACCCCACTTTCTCTCTCTACACTAGAATGCAAATCCTTCTTCCCTAAGCCTTCATGCACAGCGCCATTTCTCTCAAGCCTGATGTCGTCCGCCGTCCAATGCTACTCGTATTCGCCGTCGACCACCTCAGTTCGCTCCTCAAGCACCGGCCATGTTGAGAGCTCTCTCTCTCTCTCTCTCTCTCTCTCTGCCTCCCCCCAATCTCTCTCTCATAGTTCTCTCTCACCACTCAACAGGCCAAACCAGCGCCGTCGTCACCCACCGCCACCGCTAGCCGGTCATTGGCGCCGAGCACCGCCACCATCGCCAGATTCTCATTTATAGGTAAGATTTTGATGTTTCTGTGGGTTTTCTTCAAAGATCTTGAACACCCATTAAAGATTGGTTCCAATTTGTTAATAACCATAAATTTTTGGTTTATAGGTTGGAGGATTTGAGCACTGTGAACCGCTGTCCAACAAGATTTAGGAACGATTGGTGAGTTATTGGCGAATTTTCTTTTGGGTTTTGTTTAATTTTTGGACACCCATTTAAGTTTGGTTTGAATAATGTTTTCCCATGATATGTGAAGCTTGGATTGAAGTTTTGGAAGTGTTTGGATGTTCTCCGGTGGGTGCTGGAGGTCTTTTTTGGTGAATCTTAGTAAGTTTTCAAAGTTTGGAGTTCAATTAGAACACTTATTTACTACTGGTAAATTTGGGATGATTCTCTATTATTAAGTTGTGGTTCCGTGGAAGCTGTTGAGTAAAATCTTCGGAAAATTTTTGGATCAACTCATGTTTGGGTAAGTGTTTTGAATATTTGTAAGGTAGATTTATGTTTTGGAATTTGAACCTGAACGTCCTAGGATTTAATTTTAGTTTATGGAATCTAAAAGGATTGGTTTGCTTGAATAGTTACTTGGACTTAATTTCGGAGTACGGCTGGAACTAGAAATGTCCATAGAACGGGACGGGGATGGGAAGCCTTCCCCGTCCCCATCTTCGCCCCCCTATTCTATTCTCCGTCCCCGCAAATTTCCCTGCGGGGATTTTGTAGGGATCGAGTTCCCGTAGGGAAAATTTCTCTGTAATTATTTTTTTCTAACAATTTTTTTTATTTCAATTAAATATATATTTTTAATAATTCCTTAAACATATCTAATACAACTTTCATTTAAATAAAATATTATCAATTTTGGTAATAAAAACAATAATACACGTTCAATTTAAAAATATATAATTAAAATATTAAATTCTCATCATTTTTATAAATTAAAATTCAACAATTAGAACATCATATTTTAAATATTACCACATCTAAGGAACTAAAGTAATAAAGTCATAAATTTAAATAATTAAAACCTCCGTAGTTATCTTAACAAAGCCCACAATATATATTATAAATTTATAATTTATATACAAAAGTCGGGGCGGAATGGGGACACGGGGCGGGGTCGGGGTCGGGCAATATATTCCCCATCACTGGCCTTAAATTGCAAACGGGGAAGAAAAATTTCCCATTCCGTCCCCCATTCCCCGTATATTTGGGGATTCTTCGCCCCATTCGGGGCGGGTCCCTACATGGCCTCGACCCCTTGGGTTTTTTGGACATCTCTAGCTGGAACTGTCCTCAAGTCAGGCGACGTAGACTGTATGATGATATTTGGTTTATTTGGATAATGTTGAGAAGTATGGTTAGTTATGTGGATATAATAGATTTACAAATATGATTATTTTCATGTGTTCGTTATAATTATGTGTGTGGGACTCAGGAATGTGTATGGGTTATATTGTAAATGTATTGTTGATATTGAAGGAACTCTCTGAAAAAGAGATCTTTGAGTGGAAGCAAGATCGTCCAAATTTCCATTCTTTATTGAATGTAAGTTTTACGGTAAATCAAGAACAAGATATGCATTTATATAAATTACAACATGCTATAAAAAAAAAAAAAACTCAAGGTTTCAGAAACCTTTACCTTTAAAGACTATTATTCAAAAATCCCTTGAACAAGTCACGAACGGATCTTCTTCTCAAAAGGGACACCACCAAACGGAGCCTCCTGTATTCTTCTTATGGATTGAGAATGGCAGGAGATGGAGAGGAAGAGAGGGAGGAGAAGAACTTTTCTTCTCTTTTTGTTTTTATTTATTTATTTTTACAAATAGAACTACTCTCTCACTGTTTCATGGAGGAAGATGAATCCAACACAATCTATCTCTCTGACCCCTCTTATCATGTATTTGGTTGAGAGAAATTAGGGGAGAGAGTTGTAACTCCCTCCCTTTAATTAATAATAATTATACATTTAATGATAACCTTATTATATGTATATAAACTATATGTTATATCCCATGTAACACATAATCTATAGTTACATATTGTATCAAATACAATATAACCTATAGATGTATTATCTCAACCATACATGACATTTAATATAAATCACACTTATATTAAATTCACTTATATGAATTTCATTCATATAATTAATATTTGAATCATATTGAAATATTGAAAAGGGATTCCTTAGTTAATAGGATATGTCCTTTAACTTGGAAGATTGGAAAACCTTGGTCGTCCTTCGGACTTTAGTTAGCATCGAGTCGAAAGAATAGGAAAGAAAAGAGTTTCAATATTGAAACAACATTGGATAAAGGAAGTCTTCGTTCATTCAACGGCATTACCAACCGGTCTAGGCTCTTCGGGAGCAGAGAATAGGAGAGGCATCCGAAACAGGAGAATCAACTCTCGCATAAAGAGACGACTAAACTATACGCGGTAGGTTGGTCTAAAAGGGAAAGAAAAAAGCACAAAACCGCGGAAAGTGCTACCCGGGTTTATAGGCCAACCAGGAAAGAAAGTTCCTGTTACTGGAAAACAACTCCTTTCGCCCTTGTTCTGGTTCTATATCAGACAAGATCCCTTGCCACCTTCCTTAACAAGCTTGCCTTTTAGTCATTGACTACTTCTGTATATTTGAAAGAATAAGATTCTTCAGGCTAAAGCCACCTTATTCACCGCACTCCCTTGAATATAAATGGACGTCTTTTCTTTTTCCTTTTTAGTGGTTCTTCTTCATTTGAAACAGTTGATTCATATGCTTTTGTCTCAGCGGATGAAATAGCATATTTAGATGCAGCAGATGGGGATGCGCCTTATTCTTATCCTCTTTCTTCGGCTGCTTCAGTGAATGCACCAACGCATAAGTGAGAAGAGAGATAAGGGTTGTTAGGGGACAGGCTCACCCTTCCGTAGGGTTCCATGCTTGACGGTCGGTTAGTGGAAGTAAGGTTAATAAGGACCACAACAAGCCTCACGGCGAGACGAGATGGGGAGTTTGAAGACACTAATCTAATACCAGGTGAAGAAGAAGAAACGAAACTCCACAAATTCTTTATACAAATCGAGGAGGCCAAAAGAATGGGAATCATAAACAGTAAGTGACGATTCTAACTCATCCTGAACATAGCTGGCGTCAAATTATTACTCGAAAATGGCGAGGCCAAACACGACACTAACAGCTACAACCGAAACACAACGGCTTCCGTGGATGCATCTGTTGTTGATTCAATTGAATGCCAGTCCAGGAGTCAATTCTGATCATGAATGTCGTAGAACTATTGCATCAGCAAATGTATTCGTATCGGTAATTAGACTACTTATTATGCCAAAGAGTAGGCGTTAGACTCCTTTTATGCCACCAGGTAGGGAGTTTCATAATAGAACGTCTCCTTCGATCCCCTCTAACAGTGCGTAATTAATTGATCATCTAACACCGACACCGGCACCGACTGATTACCTTACCGGGGCTCAATGAGTGAGCACCTTTGGATCGATCCTCGGCATATAAATGACAATATGGTGGGAACTAGAAGATCGGAGAAAGAATCATAACTTTTCGCTTTCTCACGCCCTTATTAGATTAGAGTATTATCGTCGACGGCTTTCGGGCAAAGACACCAACACCTTTTGGCAACACTCGATTTTTGGAATTTTCGAACTTTGCTGCCCTCTTACCCCTTTGGCTTTACTCGGAATCACACTATTTGAACTTCTATAGCGTCCCCAACTCTCCTTTTTCTCACCTCCTTACTTCGCCTCGAAAATATGATGAATGCATCGCTGAACCGGGTGTTGCACTTTCATTAGTTAGCCCGACCTCAGGTTACCGGACACATAGGGCACTGGCTTTGGTTTGCCCACCAACGACTTTCCGCTTGGGAAATACACAACCACCTTTTCTGGAGTAAGAACTTGAACGAGCGCAACAACTGGTGCCTTTCATTGGTTCTACGGTTGCTAGCACTGATAATAGATTCAATCAAAGGTCGAATTCACCTCAGAACGTCTTTCGTACCAACTAAAGGGCGTGACTTATAGAACGGTCTCGAGAGGACTTCTTCGCATCGGTGAAATGAATCTTTGTAGACTGGAGGTGAAATAGAGAAGGAAAGGTAGTTAGGCGAGTAAGGAGACCTCTGACTATAATTGAGAATACAGTAGGCCTCTGCTAGGCAACTGGAGTACTACTATTATTCTATTATTCCACCAGGGCCTCCGCTGACACTTCCCCCGGCGGCTAGGCCCCTGCTTTAGGCACAGGCTTTCTCGAACAAAGGAGAATGAAATCTAATATTTCACAGTTTTCGTTATTTTGAAGCGTAAGCCGCTCGCACAAATGCTTTTGAATCAGCTCGAACAACAAGGGTACTATGATGTTCATTCAAGTTCGATCAAATCAGTGGCTTAAGCCATTAGGTGTAGGCGCTTTCCAGAGGTGGAATCTTCGAGTTCTTCCTATTTGACCCGAAACCGATCGATCTAGCCATGAGCAGGTTGAAGAGAGCTCTCAACTTATTTGTGGTATTTAATTTGAATCATATTTATATTAAATTTAATTACATGAATCTCATTCATATAATTAGTATTTGAATCATATTCAAAATCCTCTCATATTATTTTATATTATAATGTATGAAATACATTATATTAATTATATCACATATATAATTAATTTAATTAATTATATCATATATAATTAATTCTATCATATATAATTAATTTCCTCTATTAATTTGAACACTTCAAATTAATTCAAAAATAATTCTCAAATAAATCCCTATTGAGCTACAGATGGGACCTTATAGACATGTAGATTGAAGTTCCAACAATACTTGAATAATAAATTAAACTCTTTAATTAAATTACCCAACATTTGTTAACCGTCGGTCATTCCACTAAAGACTGACAATTGTAATCTTCGCACTACAGATAAATTTCTGTGTCCATTGGATATAACCAATCAACAGTACGATGACTTTTGACAAATTTCTTGTAATTATAGTTGGGCCAAAATTACTGTTTTGCCCTTGTAGTTATATCTAACTCCTTAAATATCACTAATCCCTCTAATGAACAATAAATCATAGTCCAACTATGATCAAGTCCCTCGGGCCAGGAGAGGTTATGACCACTATGTTCAAGTCTCGGAATCAGCCTTTAAGGGAGCAATTTATCTACTTGCCCATGCATCGGGGAATGAGTGAATTCCGTCTCGTGTAGTTGTGTTCCCAGCTCACTAGTCAAACAAATCCCCAAAATAGTAGACTTATTGAGTTGACAATCTGGCCACTCTCACCTATACAAATCAACGGACCGCCTTCCTGAGTAGGAGTTCACGACTCACTCAAGATTCAGGTCATGTCACCTATGATCATCCTAGTGAAATGTAAGTCTATTATTAATGACGTTATATAAAGAGACTAATCATTTCGTGGTCCGGTTTTATACATCTTTATATAGGGTACCCTCGCTCACATGCCTCCACATGAATGATCAGGATCAGATCATTTGTAGCACTTTACAACACTTGTAACGCCTACAAAGCGGGTCGTATCCATAGTGTCACCAGATCCACTTGTATCTATCTACTACAAATCGTTTAGGTTATTATTTAAACAAGATCCACTTGTATGTCTCTATATACTTGTTTAAATTACATGAAATAACCTCGGATATTAGTTTATTGGATTGAGTATATGCTGATAAAATAACACTTATTTTATTAACAACAATATGTTTATACAAAGTTTACAAACTACAAGATTACAAGGAAATTTAGGACATCAATCCCATTAGATATGATAAATGCTATGATAAGAAAGTGATAGTTTGCTCTCTTAACAACATTATATTACAACTTCGTGAGTCGACAGGTTCACCATTATATTACAACTCTGTGAGCCGACGGGTGCACTATCTTACTATAGCTTCATGGACCAACGAGTTCACCATTATATTACAGCTCCATCAACTGATGGGTTCATTACCATGTTACAGTTTCGTGGACTAAGAGGTCCACTTCCATGTTATATTGTGAGCCTTTAGGCCACTCGATTTGTGTTAGAACGAGTTAAACTATTCACTAGATGGTTATCTATGAAATGTTGATTTATCCATGTCCCATACATGTGCACATTTATAGAACATAAACACGTAGCCTGACCCCGGTAGTGGGATTACTTACTGAGTATTTTAATACTCACCCTTTATTATATTATACTTTCAGGTAAAGACGAAAGTGTCACGTTTACTTACAAAGTTTAGTTGTAATTTAGTTGTTTCTGGTTCTTGTATTTGCTTTGAAAAAATGTTGCATCAAATTACTTTGAATATTTTGTTGACTTATCAATTGAACGAGATGGAAAAAAAAAATTGGAAGAAGAAAGTGCGAAAACAGAGAAAAGAAAGAGAGATATTTATTTGGAATCTATTAGTGATAGAAGAGATATAATATATGTTATTGTGCATAGTAATTGAAATCTAGCGGTCATAATCTATCATTGATAGGTTTAGATTTTGAATTAAAGGTATATTAGTGAAGACTTCTAACTATGAAGACATCTATAATGATAGAAGTCAACATGAACATAGTTCAACTAGTATAATCTATAATGATAGAAGTCAACATGAACATAGTTCAACTAGTATAAGACATAGATATTTTATTAAAAAAATCAAAAGTTCAAATCCCATAGTTATTGTGTTAATAAAACAGAATGATAAACATCAATAGAATAACAAGAGGGAGGAAAATGAGCTTGTAAATAAGAGAAAAGACAATGAAAACTAGATATAACTAAATAAATAGAATAATGTACGAAATTGGATATATAATAAAAATGAAAGAAGTAAATGATAAAACTGAGAAGAAAATTTTTAATGTTAATCAAGAACGAAGAAGATGAACAAAAACAACGAAAGAGATCATTTGGAAAAAAAAATCCCAAAACAAGAGGTAGGGGAAATGAAAGAGAAGGAGAGGAGAAAATGACAGACAAATCCTAAATTGTTTAGTTACCTTTCCAAATGCTTTGTGTTGGCATCGGCATCGGTTATTTTAGTCGATGAAATGATAACTTCGTCGGAAAATGATTATTCCAGTTGTATTTTCTTTATTTAAAAAAAAAAAAAAAAAAAGCTTTAGAACTGTCAAAAGACTTGGCAGTGCATGATATGAACTGTTTATTAATTAAATAACACCAATAATACATATACCTTTAAAAACAAGAATGAGATTAGACTCGGTACTACCTAAAATATAAAAGTCCAACCAATTCAAGGTTTTGTATTGTAGAAATGTAATCTATATGAGAAAATGAAAGACAAATCCTTGGGAAGATTCACAGAGTTATTATTTTATCTTATTTGCTAATGGTCTAAGTAAGCAAAGGCGTCTTTGCAAGACCAAGTCCTGGTTCTTACCTTGCCCCCTTTTTTTCTCCTTTTCTAATTGGTCTGGTCATCATCCTCACTTCAATTGTTTTTGTTTGTGACTTTTGCTCCTCCGCGCTGAATCCAAGGTGACATGACACGCATTCCCTTTTGACGGGGCGTCGGCACCGCAAATTCTTTATCGAACCCCACTTTACCCTTTATATTTTTCCCTTTCCCACGATACAAATAACTCGAATTCTCCCTTGCATCTTCTCCAATTCTGTGTAATCTTCTCGTTTTTCAGGGTTTACAAACCCTTTTCTCTGATGGGTCAGTTTTATTCCTCTGCCGGAACCTCTCCAGAGCTCAATTACCTCCAACAATGGCCGCCAGGTTCTCAAATCGGTGGCCGCTCTTCCCCTATGGCCCTTCCTTCCACGGAGCAAAACGATGAGGGTTTGTTGGATTTGGAGGACTTTACTTTTTCTCTTCCCGATGAATGTTTGGCTTCCATTTTCCGATTCCTCAACTCCGGCGACCGGAAAAGCTGTTCGTTGGTTTGTAAGAGGTGGTTTCAGGTGGAGGGTCAGAGCCGTCACCGTCTGTCTCTCAATGCTCAGGATGAGATTCTTCCATTTCTTCCATCTCTCTTCGCTCGATTCGACTCGGTGAAGAAGCTTTCTCTTCGATGCAACCGGAAAATCTCTGGAATCAACGATAACGCCTTGATTCTGGTCTCAATCCGTTGCCGGAATCTGACCCGCATCAAGCTCTCCGGCCGATTTCAACTTACGGATATGGGTATTGCAACTTTTGCTTCAAATTGCAAAACCCTTAAGAAATTCTCTTGTAGTTCATGTGCGTTGGGGGCCAATTCCATTAATGCCCTCCTCAAGCACTGCAGCACACTCGAGGAATTGTCCCTGAAGGGTCTCCGCGGCGTCATCGCCGGTACCGAGCCGATCGTGCCCGGCGCAGCAGCGGCGTCTCTGAAATCGATTCTGCTGAAGGATCTTGTTGATGGGTTGAGCTTAATTCCTCTTATCATGGGTTCTAAAAATCTCAAAGCTCTGAAGATCATTCGCTGCCAGGGGAATTGGGATGATCTCTTCCAGTTGTTTGGCCATGGTAATGCTATGGCCAGTTTGATTGAAGTTCACATTGAGAGGATTCAGGTGAGTGACTGTGGAGTTTCAGCCATTTCTAATTGTTTGAATTTAGAGATATTGCATCTTATCAAAGTTTGGGATTGTTCAAATTTTGGGCTTGCTTGTATTGCTGAACACTGTAAAAAGATAAGGAAGCTTCACATTGATGGGTGGAGAATCAATAGAATAGGAGATGAGGGGCTGATGGCCATAGCTAAACAATGTCTTGATTTACAAGAGCTTGTTCTAATTGGAGTAAATCCAACTTGTTTATCTCTGTCACTATTGGCTTCAAACTGTGTGAATTTGGAAAGATTGGCTTTGTGTGGGAGTAGAGTTGGGGATGAAGAGATTGCTTGCATTGCAGAAAAATGCAAGTCCTTGAAGAAACTTTGCATCAAAGGATGTCCAATTTCAAATGTTGGGATTGAATCACTGGCATGGGGTTGTCCCAATTTAGCTAAGATTAAGGTGAAGAAGTGCAGAGGGGTAACTGGTGAGATCAAGGAGTGGCTTGTGGAGAAGAGGACATCATTGAGTGTTAATTGGGATGTTGAGGAGATTGATCACTTGGATGCGAGTAGTAGCGATACCGGGAGTGCTCGGGAAGTGGCTGTTCTGGAGCCTAGGCTGATGGAGACCGGGGTTGAAGCTCCGGTTGCTGGGGACGGGCGGTTGACGATTTTGAAGACGACTTTGGGAGTTCTGGCTGGGAGGAGTTTGATGGCCTGCACATTTGGGAGGTGGTCTAATAGTCCTGATTCAAGTAGTAGTATATGAAATGATGTTTATAAGAATTGGAATGTTGTATGATTTTGTAACTGAAGATTGATTTGTGGAGAGAATACATGTGTCTTGTATTTGCAGTTTTTACATGAGCAACATGGATAAATTAATAGTCAAATTCCCTGTACTCTTTGTTATTAATCAGGTAATGGAGATTGCATATAACATAGAGACCACACAATTATGAATATAGATATGAAGATTTTGGTTTCCCAGCACTCTTAATAGAAATGGTTTTGATTTAGAGTAGATAAGTTATACAAATAACTTAGATATATATATATATATATATATCTTGATATTGGTACATAAGCATTCATATGATATATATCTCCGGTAACCAGCAGTCATAATCAGGCATATTAGTATTGTTGATTAAGAGTGTTCTCAAAAACTAAGCTAAGCCGACAATCGAGCTGAATCGATGCAAAACGACTAGTTTGGTTTAGTTTTTTCCAGTTTAATCTATTCAAAATTCGAGTTTTTTGGTTCCTCTTCAATTTATCTCTTAAAAAAACAAAATAAATTGAGTCCAACCAACACTTTAATTATGTTTTAAAAAACTTCAATATATTAGGCCACAAACATATTATTAAGGGACAATTATAAATATAACAATCAAGGCCGAAGTATTAATAAATATAACACAATGTAAAAGAATTTGCTAATATAATAAAATTTAGATTCAATTCTCAAAGTCTATGAGTAATAAATTATATATAGATGTAATGGATCCTAAACATGTCAATCAATCACATTAAATTTTAGGGATAAAGCTAAGACTGATTAGTTAATAATCAATGCTTTGTTTTATTCTTGAGCTTAACCAATCATACAATATTGTAAAAGGACCATCATGAATAACCAATCAATTTATACACAAGCATGCTTGGATTTGTGCTAAAAAAGATCAATACACAACTAAATGTCACAAATTGTGAGTCAAGACTAGTAAAGCAATGAAAATATGCAAGAGTGATCAATTCAAATATAACCCAAAGCATATAAATTTAAATGCATTAAAGGATCACAAACATTGGTAAGATGACAATAAGAATAACAAGTCATCACAACTTAATACAATGGATTTCTTCCTCAACCTAAGCTAGAAAATACTTCTTAGCCGCTAAACATCGAGATCTTCAATGGATAAAAGTATAGAGGCCTTAGAGACATCATAAAGATGAGGAAATATAGAGAAAAGAGAAGAGAAATGATGGAGAAATCAGCTGGAAGCGGAATGGGATTGGATGATCATTTAACCTAGAAAACTTTCATATTATAGAGTGACGTTGGCGCTGTGGCGCTATAACCAGCACCATAGTTTGATGGCTTTTAGCATTCGCAACATATTTTCCTTAAATACATTAGCACCACAATGCCATAGCACAGCACCACGACGCTTCCTTGTGATGCAACTTGTATCTTCAATGTCGTGGATAGCACCATCATTTTTTTAGCTTAGTTTAATCTTTAGGCTTCATTTGATCCTTTTAAGTTTGGTTTTTGCCCCAACATTCGATTCTAATTCTCTGATGCTTGATAGCTACATAATCATCATTTAAACACATTATACCACACAACGAACTCGAGTTAAGCTAAGTAAGATAGTACATTTTAGGTGCTATCATGTGTCTATTGGGTAATTTGAGCTTCACTAATCTCTTGAATCAAATAACTTCTATCAAGTTCGATAAAGAAATTTTTCTCCTCTAGCAAAACATTATTCTTCCTATTCTGAGAAGTTATAAGTGTTAGTATAATAATTAACATGTGGAAGCAATTAGGATCTTAAACAATCTAACTACGTTAATTTTATAGATTAAGTATGCATGTTCATAAAACACAACTAGGGTTTCAGAAATTACTACCATTGTAGAACCTCCAATTGATGCAATTTCTCCAAGAATTCTAATCACGAACTGCTCTTGGACAACCATAAGAGTCCTGCTATCCCCAGGTCTTAAAGTGGATTGTGGAATCCAAATTGATGAAGAATTTGTAAGGAATTTGAGAGAATCTCAGTTTTTTGTGACAAATGATGATGAACGAGTTTTTTCAAAATTTCACTAATGCATGAACTAATTTCAAATTGGACTTTCAATTTTATAAAAGATTGCCATGTAATCACATTGCATGACAATTTGACACCAAATCCACTTAATTAAGTGGGATTAAGTGTTTAGTGAATTTTTCCACTTTCCAAATTCCTTTTTATTTTTAAATTAATTTTCATAAAATTAATTTGAAAACAATTCTTAATTTTTAATTTCTCGAATTTCATAAATTCAATCTTAATTTTAATTAAACTTAATTCAAATAAATAATTAACTTTAAATAAAATTGATTTTAATTAATTAAATTATTTCATTAATTAAATTATTTTAATATCAAATAATTAATAAAACACCTATCCCCAACATGAGTCCCCATTCATGTATACTATATTTAAATTATATTTAAATATTTACAACTCTTCAATTTTTTTAATTCAACAATTAAACATCAATAATCCTTAAACTAGATTTGAACATTTCAAATTTTTTCATCACGCCATTGCAAGGTTTAGTCTGATTGAGCTAACAGAGAAACCTAATGGACCTACAGATCATGAGCTCCAACGATCCAAGATTAACTGGCTAAACTCATTAACGCAATTAACCAACATTCGGTAACTACTAGGACACTCTACTAAAGCCCAGTAACTACACTCACCTCACTGTAGATATGTTTCTGTCCACTTGATTTAACCATGATTAGTGAGTCGATCTTTTGTAAGTTATTTGTAGTTACAACTGGGTAAAAATTACTGTTTTTCCCTTCAAATTACATCTTGCTTCTTATGTCCCACTGATCCTCTCATGAACAATTGGTTTGTAGTCCAACCACAACACTGATTCCCTCTCAGGCTTTAGAGAGGGTGGGGCCCCTTGTTCAAGACCTGAAGTCAGTGCTTAAAAGAACATCCTTTCTACTAACCCTAGAAGCAAATAGGCGCGAATTCCATCTTACAGGATGTCCTCAGTTATCTACCCAGTCTTACCCCTAAAATGGTAAGCTTATTGAGTCAGTGATGTCGAACCACTCTCACCCATGTAGATTAAAGAATAATATCATCTAAACAAGAGTTCGTAGTTAGCTTACGATTAAGATTGAGTTACTTGGATCATCAAATTGAAATAATCAGTCTTATCAGTAAAGGGTGTTATAAAGTAAAAGTGACTATTTCATGGTCTGGTCTTATATCAAATCATTGCAATAGGATGCCCCCATTTCATGTTTCTACACGAACGGTTTAGGATCACAATATTTGTAACATTTTACGACTATTGTAATAATTACAAATTGGGATGCATCCAAAGTGTCCCCAGAATAGGGGACCCAGTAATCCTTATACAAAAGATCGTTTTGGCTATTACTCGAACTTGATCTACTTTTGTGTCTCCACATAAAGTTCAAGTTTTCATGCTATAGCTAAGGGTTCTTAGTTTATTGGATTTAAAGTTTTAAATGGTGCAATTCCATATTCAATAACAACTTTACTGAATAAACTTCAATAACATCTTTATTGTAAGTAGAATATGTTTAATGTTTACAAACCACGAGTTTCAGAATATACAACTCAACAAACTCCCATTTGGACTGAAGTGCTAGTGGATTACATATATAATGTTGAGTGTGAGAGAAAGAACATAAATACAATAAACTAGGGCATCACATACCCATGAGTTAGCATAAAATGTTGAGTGTGAGAGAAAGAACATAAATACAATAAATTAGAAAATCGCCTCGTGATTTTGATTCTAAGCGTGCTTAAAACGATGGAGAATAATGGTGACGAATGAATATGATGAATGGAGATGGATGAAAGAGTGACTTCTTTCTAGGTAAGAGAATTAGGGGATACATTGGTAGTGGATGTGTGCACACCTTGTGAATGCGTACAAGTTCACTCAAATCAGACCCAAGTATAAATCTAACTCAAGTTTCCTGGTAAGTCCAGGGTCGTATGCAGGGACTCTATAATGCTTCTAACATAAACCTTATTATTGGATTTAATACAGATGTTTCCTAATTAACTTGAGAAATGTTGGTTATTTACACTAAGCTAATGGCACGCATGCAGGAAGAATTAGAATTTCAAAGGGAAAAAGGGGTTTATGAATGAATGGTTTTAAGTATCAGTGGTATGCATTGATTCCAAGCAGGATCAGCAAGCGTAATGAGGATGAGATGAAGATGATAAAGATGCTTGTCTACAATTTAAAAGTATGTCCTATGCATTAGAATTTATGTTCTTCAATTCATATTCAGTTCCACATCTCTCAATGTGAATGCTACATATAATCCTATCGCTAGGGTGCATTCGTTGGCTACAAAGAACAGACAAAAGATGCAAGAAATTTTATCTCCAAACCTATTTCGCACCCTAACTTAATGCATTCTATAGTTAAATTGCTATCTCGAGTGATTTAACTACTTAATCGCTTTAATTAAATGATTAAGATGATTTAAGCATAGATTTCAAGCTCTCAATAAGTCAGAAAACTAGCAAACACAAACAATCGAAAGTAAACAGACGAAGATGTGTTGAGTGGCCAAAAGGTAAGATTGAATTAAGGATAAAAAAATGTTTATACAACAATCTCAACTTGATGAAATAAAATGGGGAATGGAAATGAAATGTAAAAAGGAAGAAGTCAAGTCGCAAAGTTCAATCTCTTATTCTCTTTAGCTTAATTTTAATGCTCGTTTCAACCAACTTGGTGAAGAAGTTGATGAAGATCTCTTTCTCAAGCTTTATCTCCAACAGCTCCTCTTGGTCAATGATGGAATGGTATCTTTCCTCTTATTTCTTGCTTGCAGATGGCAGAGTCTAACTACTGAAGAAAATTTTAACTGTCTGGCTTTAAGATGCAACTTGGTGATTGGGCTTGCATTAAATTTCATGCCCTAGACCACCCGCCTGCCACTTTTAAGATGTTCAGACGCCGCCAGTCAAATGTACATACTTGCAAGTGGTGATTTTACATAAAATCATGAGCCAATATATCCACTCTACGTTGAACATTCCTAGACGCATACCCTTATGTCGGCCTAGTCTGCAACACTTAGTGAATTTCTTTGATTTATGCGTTAAGATGCGTTAGTGAAATAGATTTTTATTAAAAGGATACTTTTGTATGAGTTAACTGCAAGTATGGAATTTCATGCGTTTTTCTTCATAATGAATGTGTTTATATCACTAAATATCCTAAACATTCCAACTTTGAGATAACAATAACTTGTATTTCTACAAGTTATCATACCCCCAAATTTTGAACTATGTTCGTCCTCGAGCATTCCTAAAATAATTCCTTCTCACATTTTTATGATCTTAATGCACTAGCTCCACTTCTCATCATGTCTAACATACAAATGTTTGAGATTGGCATTTAAAAAATACAAGTTCATTCCCTTTCCCAAAGAAATATATAATCGATCTCTAATGTGACAAGTCCTTTCTTCAAAACTCTTTTTGCTTTCTAAAACATTTTAATCTTTCAGATCCAATAATGTATTTGAAGGTTCTCTTGTTATAAAAGTTCTTCCTAAGTGCAAGTTAATTATTCTCTTATGGGACTCTCATGCGTCAATTCAGGTGGCTCACCTTCGTTTTGGCTTACCTCCACGAGTGTCATGCGGACATCCAACTACAAGCAAGTTTCCTTCACAACTTAACTCTTATCTAAGCATATATGCATTGTAGTTTTCTACTTTGGCTTAATAGCGGATTTGGGACGTGTAGGTCTTGGTTACTTAACTTTATTTTCACTTACCCTCACGGGTATTATACGGGCATCCAACTACGGGTAACTGTCATTTCCAATCTTAACTCATATAATTGGGACTTTTCCCTTGCTTTGATAGTGGAGTTTGCTTATTATGTCTGAAATTATTAAATCTTTTTTTAAAATAAATTAAATCAAATTGCGAAAATTTTATAACTAGAACGCATCAACTCGGACCTCCCTCACCCTCAAATTTTGGAGATCAGCAAGGTCCTTATTACTGAAAAAGAACTATAAAAATTCCTTTAGAAATTTTAAAAGAAGATTTGAGTTGAGGCTTTCACGCATGGGAAATAAAAAATATGTTTCATTAAGTGAGGTTCTATTCTTATATTTCCAAAGCCTAACTGAACATGTAAGTTATCAAACATTAATAATAGCATTGAGGTGTCACAATTCGATGAAAGACATAAAAGATATAAGTAAAGGAATAAAAAAAGGAATTCTTAAAGACCAACGCAAGGATTGAAAATGATTTTTTTTTCATTCATTCATAAAGAAATTTACATGGAATTCAAACAAGTACAAATGCATACAAAAGTTCAAAATACTACTGAAACCAAAAGGCCAACACCTTTAAATTTTCTACAATGTTGGTGCGTCGTCCCTATAATCAGGTGCAGGGTCTTCATCAATGAACCTAAGTGGATTCCTTAAGTGTTGAGGTAGAGGGGGAAGCGCAAACATTCCCATCAAGACTTGGTTGATATACTGCATTGTAAGTCAAATTGGTCTTGGCTCTTTTGCATTTGTTGACGCAGGTAATCCCTTAGAATAATGTTTTGGCATTGCAGTATTACCAGTTGCAAATGAAATGCTTCCATGGACTCAGTTAGGGGTTTTATTTCATATTGGATGAATTTTTTTTATTTCATCCATATTGTCTTGGGGAAGAGGTATGGGTGCGTTGGTTTGGATAGGTTGGTTTTCATGCGTCTCCCCAACTGGGTCTTCAGTGGTTTAGGCGTTATTGGTTCCCAGCCCAGTTGGCTCATAGACGATCATGGGAGGATTAAAGGAAGGAAGTACAAGTGAATGGAGAGGAGAGGGTTGAGGGCTTTGTGTTTCGCCAATTTGATCTTTGTGTGTTTCAACTTGGAGCGTTTGATCAATTAAGTCATCAATAGGGGTTAAGGTCAAGGAAGGGAGAGGTAAGTTGAGGTTCATGATAGTGGTGTCCTTGTACTCTAACGCCAGCTCAGCTTTAGACTCTTGCTCTTATGAAGATTCATCATTTGGTTCATTTTCGGAAGGCTCGACGCGTCTTCTTTTTACCACATATTTTGAAGGTTAAGGTTTTGATGCCTTGTGTTTGGAAGCCAGAGTTGGTTGGTTAGGCGAGCCTCAAAGCAAACGCCTGATCAACTTGATGTCCATTAAACCTTCAACTTCTTTAGAGTTATCCCCTAGAGGGATGCTCTCGCGTTCACACAACACACATACTAGCCACGTAAAATAAAGCTGCTCGCGTGGCTTCCCTTTGACCACTTTGATTTTCTCTACAATGACTTTGCTTATGTCGAAAGGGATGCGCTGCATGATGCAGTAGATGGCTAAGACTTGCTCCCTTGGAACAGTTCCATCATGTGTTTTAAGCATGAAGTGATTCTTGATCAAATAGAGCCACAGGTTGGCATCTGGGAGAAGATTCCTGGGAGCCATCGTCATGATGCCAATTCAAGATATTTTCCACAAACTTCGAGGCTTAGCCATCACTCTTACCGCATCCTCTAGTTCATCTAGAGTTGGTTGCTTAAGGATGTGGTTACCCTACGTCAGGGTTGTTTTCTCCATTGAGCACTTCGTTGATGATTTTGGATGAAAAGCCAATGACTACGTCCTCTACTAACACTGTGTCTTTATTTTCATCAAACTCACTTTCCTAGAAGGTGCAGGCTAATTGGGGCCAAATTCTAGTTGGGCCTTCGCAAAGTTGACACCAGCCCATTGCGTTGATTGTGTCAATGATGTACTCTAGCAATGGGTTACGTTCAGGAAAGAAGCCCTTTGACGAGAATGTCGTTGAACTGTCGTTTTCTTCCTTTGGTTTGTTTTAGTGATGTAGCTGCCACCTTTTTTCCCTTGGCACCTTCCTAATGCGTCCTTGCCTTACGGGCTAACACCCTTAGTTCTTCCTCAAGCTGTCTTTGTAGAGCTAATTTCCTTTGTTCTTGATGTGCAGATCTGTATTCCTCCAACCTGCATTCCATCTCATTCGAGTATAATGGAGTTGTTTTCCTGCGTTGCAACCACAAGTCCGGTTGCAACTTGTTTTTCTTCTTCTTCATTCTCTTCAATTATAAGACGCTTCTTTATTCATAATACTTGTTCTGATGGCCCTTCATTCATATCGGATATGCGTGGTAGTGATGCATTAGGCTAACTTCTCTCATTCTCTCTTCTTCTTCCATTTCCTCTTCCAACAACAGAGCATATCTATCAGCCTCGTCTATCTCTTTCTCTACTGATCTCGAGGTGCTTGTAACCCTCTGATGGTCAGTTTCTTCTTTAATCGATTTTTCAGTGATGTCTCGACGCATCATCTGGTCCATTTCAGCAACTTGCCTCTAGTCTAGGCTAGCTAGAATATGTCTGAAGACCTCTTACTCATCTCTGCGAGTTAGCTCATTTGAGTTCGTGGGTTATGGGGTAGGTTCCAATGAAAAAATATTGAAACTTGAAGGCTCATCAAATGGCTGAGGTGATGTAATAGGTGAAGTGTCAGTGGGTGTATGCAGCGAGCCTACTAAAGAAATAGGGGAAGGATGGGCCACTTCGATGAGGAAGATAGTGGCTAGAGGTTCAATGGCTAAGAGGATTTTCGGACGCATGGTAGACGTGGAGCAGCTCGGAGATAGTCAGGAGTTGGGTCATGCATTAGAATTTTTAGTGTGATGGTTGGGAAGTTTGGTGGAGGGGCTGGTTTCTTATATGGGCTTTTCGACAGTCGATTTAGCAGGGCCTTTTCATGCAAGTTGCCGCGTTGGTTTAGAAGAAGTTGGGGACTTAGTAATTTTGGCTGATAAGGAGACAAAAGGTTGAGGTTTTGCGAGGGTTTTGGAGGAAGTGGATGGTCGTTGGGTTGGCTTCATCGGAGCTTGGGTGGATGGCCTCGGTTGAGTTGTAGCTTTTAATTTGCCCCACAACATCCAGATCCAAATTCAGCTTTTTAACTGCCCAAAACGCCTTATGCTCCGATTCTAAAGGTAAATTGCATGCTTTCCTAAATACCAAGGCATAAGGAGACATACATATGGGCATTTTAAATGAAATCATGTATGCCCAAAGAGCTTCATCCAGCTTCCATGCTCAGTCCCTCCTGGATGTGTTGACAACTTTCTCCAAAATTGACTTGATTTCTCTATTAGAGATTTTTGCTTTCCCCTTCGTCTGTGGTGGTATGCGGTAGCTACTTTGTGCTTAACACTATACTTAACAAATAATTTAGAGTGAAATGGTTAATAAAATGCGTACCTTTGTCACTTATCGATGCCCTTGGTGTCCCAAAACGCATGAAAATGTACTTGGTAAGAAATTTGGAAACATTTACAACATCATTTTTCGCACAGGCTGCCAACTCGACCCACTTAGACACATAATCTGTTGTTACTAGAATGTACTACTGACCATAAGATGGAGAAAAAGGCCCCATGAAGTCAATGCCACAAACATAAAAAAGTTCAGTTTTGACTATATTGTTGAGGGGCATTGCGTCCCTTGCTGAGATGTTGCTCGTGTGTTGGCATGGGTCATATCTAAGAACATATTCCCTTGTGTCCTTAAACAGAGTGAGCCAAAAGTAACCACTCTAGAGGACTTTTGTAGTTGTCCTATGTCCTTCGTACGGAGAATCATGTCATTAAGATAAGATGCATTGCACTTCAACCTCAGGAACACACCGACACATAATGGAATTTGGGCCTTGCTTGAGAGAATCGGTCCATCCCAAAAGTAGAACTTGCAATCATGCACAAGTTGTTTCTTTTCTTGTGCATTGAAGTCTTCTAGGAATGGTTTTGTGGTCAGGTAATTGATAATGTCAGCATACCACGACTCTTTATCTTCAATTTTGAGCAGGCATTCATCAGGAAACGCTTCTTCAATTTCAACCTGGTCCAACTGCATCTCTTTATTCTCCAATCTTGATAGGTGGTCGGCCATCTAGTTTTCAGTACCTTTCCTATCTTTGATTTCTAGATTAAATTCTTGTAGTAGCAATACCTAGCGAATAAGCCTGGGTCTTGCGTTCTTTTTGTCCATCATGAACTTTATAGCAGAATGAACAGTATAAATGGTTGTCGATGCACCAACTAAGTAAGCTCTAAATTTCTCAATAGAAAACACTTCTACTAGCATTTCCTTTTCAGTGGTTATGTAATGTTCTTGGGTTTCTATATGTATCTTTAGCGCGTAAGAAATCAGATGTATCAGGTTTCCCTTCTTTTGGCCCAACATAGCTCCAACTGCCACGTCGTTTTCATCGAACATTAGAATGAAGGGTTGCGTCTAGTCCGGAGCCATTAATACCGACTTTGTGGCTAACACATACCTTATGGTTTCAAACACTTGGTGGAAATCTTCATTAAATATATAAGGCCTGTTCAACTCTAGCAATGCGCTTAGTGGACGCACAATTTGGGAAAATCCTTTTACAAATCTTTTGTAGAAGCCTGCATGGCCTAGAAAGCTCCTCAGGGCCTTGACGTTCACAGGCATAGGCAATTTTGCAATGACATCAATTTTAGCTTCATTCACCTTCAATGCTGCTTTGGACATTTTATGCTTAAGAAAAAATGCCTTCTGTCATCATGAAGTGACATTTTTCCCAGTTAAGTACCAAGTTGGTTTCCTCATATCTAGCGAGGATTATTTCTAAGTTGTTGAGGCAGGATTGTTAGAAATCTCCAAAAACTGAAAAGCCATTTATAAAAACTTCAACAAAATGTTCAAGAAAGTCAGAAAATGTAGCCATCATGCATCTCTGAAACGTTCCAGGTGTGTTGCATAGCCTAAAGAGCCTGTGTTGGAACGTAAACATTCCAAAAGGGCATGTAAAAGTAGTTTTCTCTTGGTCTTTAGGGGCAATTAAGATTTGATTGTAGCCAAAATACTCATCCAATAAGCAATAAAACTCTTTTCCAGCTAATCTATCTAGCATCTGATCAATGAAGGGAAGTGGGAAGTGGTCTTTCTTTGTCTACGCTTTTAGCTTCCAATAGTCCATGCAAATATGCTATCTAGTAACGGTTATGGATGGGATTAATTTGTTATTGCTGTTGACTACTACAGTTGTTCCATATTTCTATGGCACGCACTGAACTGGGCTCACCCAGCTGCTGGCAAAAATAGGGTAGATCATCCTTGCGTCGAGCCATTTTATAATTTCCTTCTTTACCACTTCTTTCATTATGAGGTTGAACCTATGGTAGGACTCGATCGATACGGTCTTCCATACCTCTAATATGATTTTATGCATACAATAAGTTGGCTGATTCCTCAGATATCATCTAGCGTCCATCTGATTGCTCTGTATGCTTTTTTAATATCTACAAAAAAAAGTTGTTCGTTAGATTGAGAAAATGTAGCTGAAATTATGACAAGTAAAGTATTATTGTTCCCAAGAAAAGCATATTTTAAGTGATCTGGAAGAGGTTTGAGCTCAAGTGTTGGCGGCTGCTTCAGAGATGGGAGGGTTGATTTGGTCTACCACTCATCCAAACTTAGCGGCTCGAACCTCTATGTATTTTCGCTCAAGGTATGGACCTGAAATACTTGGTCCACTTCTTGTTCCTCTTCCTTAGGCAGCTGAATTGAATTAATAGGTTGATAGGGTTATGTGTCATCTGGGAACTTTAATGCGTTTAACACGTTGAATTTTACTTCTTGATTATCCACACGCATTGTGAGTTCCCCATTTTGCCCATCAATAAAAACTTTTTGGTAGCTAGAAATGGGCGTCCAAGAATGATTGGGACATCCCTATAAGCTTCATAATCTAAAATAATGAAATCTACCAGAAATATAAATTTTTCAACCTTCACTAAAACATCCTTAAGCTTTCCTACTGGATACGTGATTGATTCATCAACGAGTTGAAGTGCTACCATGGTAGGCCTAGCTTAAGAGATTCCATGTTTCTTAAAAATAGAGAAAGGCATAAGATTAATATTGGCTCCTAAATCACATAACGCGTGCCCCACGTCTATTCCACCTATTGAGTAATGGACAATGAAATTACTTGGATCTCTTTGTTTTTTAGGAATTTTATTGTAGATCAATGTGTCACATTTCTGTGTCAAGCCATGGTTTCAGGCTCCATAATATTTCTTTTCTTTGTCAAAACATTCTTCAAAAACTTTACATAACCAAGCATTTACGCCAACGCCTCGATAAGAGGGATGTTGATATGTAATTGTTTAAAATTCTCAAGGAAACATTTGAACTACCTCTCGTAATTCTATCTTTATAGGCGTTGGGGAAATGGTGCATTGAGACGCACCTCAGGTTCCCCTGCATTAAAAGTGCTCGATTGAGAATGACTGACAAAGCCAAGTACTTTTTCTTGTTGCTCTCTCTCAAATGTCATAGTTGTTTGTGTTGTGTTTTCAGATGTTGATTGATGAAGATCTTTTTTTGGGTTTCTCTTCTCTTCTACTAAAGATCTACCACTTCGCAATATCACCGCATGACATTGCTCCTTGCCGTATTACTTCTTGGCGCTTCAGTATTACTAGGCAATACTCCATGCGGCCGATTCTTCAGCTCGCTGGTAATCTGTAAAAATTGCATCTCTAAGTTCCTGATTGATGACAGAAACACATCATTCTAAAATATATATTCCGTTAACATGTTTTCAAGCGGAGACGATGAGCTCGATGTATTGCCCCTTCTAGGCTGAATCCAGGTGGTGGCCTCTCCTTATGCCGCTGATGCGTTCCAGGGTGATGCTGATCTTATTGGTGACATCCCCATAAAAAATTAGGATGGTTTTTCCATCCAGGACTGTAGGTGTTTGAAATGGATTGTTTTTTTAGGAATTGACAGACTGCAGTTCTGTGGGTAGTCAATATAGAAGTGTGACCCTCCACAACCCATACAGTTGAGCATGAGTTGTGTGAATGTGTCCACCTGGTGCACACTTTGTGTTTTTGTTGCATTGCTCATTGAAAAAATTTTCAGCATGTTTATCATTGTAGCCACTTGAGTAGAAAGAGTGGTCACTGCGTTGGTGTCAATTGTATTCTGTGAACGCCTCCTACTATCTGTTCTGAGTTATAGGCGTCATCAACCCATTCCATATTATGCTTGAAAATCCGATCTAAAATTTCCTTGCCTTCATTATATGATTTATCCATGATGCCCTCTGTTGCAGCTACTTCTGCTGCCATTTGGGATGGCTTGTTTAACCCTCCATAGAAAGTTTCCATTTGAACAGTCAATGGTAGTCCATGGTTGGGACAATTCTTGACCAACCCTTTAAATCTCTCCCATGCGGCACTCAGTGTTTCAAACTCTCCTTGCTCAAAATTCATGATCTCCCGATGCCTCATTGCGTTGATAGTGGGAGGAAAATATTTCTGCATGAATTTCTCCACCAACTTATCCCATGTTGTTATCTCACATGGCTCTAAAGAGCTCGCCCATTGTTTGGCGTCATCATAGAATGAGTAGGGAAGCAAAGATAGTCTCATAGCTTCTAGTGTGATTCTAGAAATCATGAATGAGTTGCATGTTTCTAAGAAGTGTCTCATATAGGCATGGGGATCCACGCCGTAGGTACCTTTGAATTTCCCTGTTGTCTACAGCATTTGAAGCATAACTGATTTCATTTCAAATAAAGCATTGGGTTGATGATCCCTGATGAAAAGTCATACAGTACTGGTTACACATACTCACGCATTAAATGCGTGCTATTGTTCGCCATTAGGATCGGATTCAGAGTAGCATTTTCTAGTTGTTGAGCCAAGTTCTGATTCATCTAGTTATCTGCCATCTATTGTTGTTGTTGTTGTTGTTGTTATCATCGTCTTAACCTTCACAACGATTCGATCTGTTTCTTTGTCTAAAGGTTCTTTCAATTTTAAGGTCGTATATGAGTTCAGGAGTACTCTCCCTACTCATAAAACATTCACAAGTTCAGGCAGAATTTGTAATACTTCTTTGATTGAAAGTTTCTGCAAAAGATACAAAAGCCAAATTCTGGTTAGCTTAGTTGCTAGAGTCTCCCAAAACGATGCCAAAAACTTGTTCATCTAATGATTCTAAACGTGCTTAAAATGATGGAGAAGAATGGTGATGGATGAATATGATGAATGGAGATGGATCAAAGAGTGATTTCTTTCTAGGTAAGAAAATTAAGGGATATGTTCGTAGTGGATGCATGCACACATTGTGGATGCGTACAAGTTCTCTCAAGTCAAACCCAAGTATAAATCTAACTTAAGTTTCCTAGTAAGTCTAGGGTTGAACGTATAGATCTAGAATGTTTCTAATGTAGACCTTGTGTTTGGATCTAATACAAATGTTTCCTCATTGACTTGAGAAATATTGGTTATTTACACTGAGCTAATGACACGCATGCAAGAATAATTAGAAGTTTAGAGGGAAAAGGGAATGAATGGTTTTGAGTGTACGTGGTATGTGTTGATTCCATGCAGGATTAACAAGCGTAATGAGGATGGGACGAAGATGATACAGATGCTTGTCTACAATCTAAATGTATGTGCAATGTGTTAGATTTTTTGTTCTTCAATTCATATTCAGTTCAACATCTCTCAATGCGAATGCCACATATAATCCTATCTCTAGGGTGCATGCGTTGACTATAAAGAACAGGCAAAAGATGCGAGCAACTTTATCTCTAAACCTATTTCGCACCCTGACTTAATGAATTTGATAGATCTTGAAAAGAGCTATGTTCGTAGTGTTAATTCCTTTAATTCTATGTTATTTGTTTGATTAAATTGTCAATTTTGTAGGTAAAATCCAATCCCGACACATTTGGAGTCATCACAAGAAGTTTGAAACTAAATGGAGCCAAATTAGACCAAAGAATCAACTAAGAAGAAAAGAATGCCAAATTACCATTCTATCCCCCAGCTAATTTAATTCTGCATGCCTTAAGCAACACTCAGAGTGTCGCAATGCTCCCAACAAAACTAAGTCCAACGCTACCTCAACACTGGAAGACAGTAGCTACAAAAACAGGGCAATGTCACAATGCTTACCCAACGATGTGACACTCCAAAAGTTGACAAAAAAAAAAAAAAATTAAGACGCCCGCACGCCTTTGCGCAACCGACTTCCAAGCCAGTGTCAAGCTAGGGTCGCAACGTTGTGACCCTCATCAATTAAATGCTTCAAATTTTTCAGATTTCAGAGAGACAAATTTCATTTTTTTATAGAGAATGAAATTTCATATCGGAATTAGAGAGAAAACCACGAACTTACTTTTATCTTAAGAGATTTCTTGTAAATTCACAAGTATTTTTGTGAATTACTTCATTTATTTCATCAATTATTCAATGAATTCCTTCAAGACTTCCAATTTATGGCTAGGTAAGTAAATTTCTTGGAAAATCTTTAGTCTAGGTTTAATTTCATGAGATCTTTTGTGTATTTTTTTGAATTTTCTGTATTCGTGAATGTTCTTGTGTTGAATTTGAATAGAAATTAATGAAAAATAGTTGACTCCTTGATTCTATTAATTTCTTGTATGCAAGTCTTGCTTGGCACTGTTGCATAATAGTAAGATAGGTTGCAAAAATTAAGATTTCGTTTTTTAATCAGGATTTTCTTTCTGAAATTAATTCTTGAACTTCTTAATTTGGAGCATTCAACAATCGTTCTTGAAATGTACTCTAATGTGTTTCTTGAATTTCATAATCATGAGAACCCTAATTTCTAAAGCAATCTAAGAAAAGAACATGAATTTACTGAATTTAAGTGTTTTTTATTTAGATTAGGGCTAATTGGTATGGTACATGTTAACTAGCTAATTAGGTCTTTAGGGTTTTTACCCTATTGAATTATGGGATGTTGAATTTTCATGTTTTTGTTCAAGATCAATGATAGAATTAACCTAATTAATAAAGATTTCCTAAGAATCTCTCTCTATCAATTGTTTACTAAAAAATGTGAGGTTTTGTTACAATTGCTTTCACTTTGATTGTACTTTGTTTCGTTAAAACAAACAACCCCTTCCCCCCTCCCTCAATTTGTTACATTAATTAAATAATCAAAATCTTGCTAATTAATAGAGGTTCCTTGTGGATCGACCTCTTACTCTACTATAACTACGTCTTAGTTTTAGTTGTTGTTTGAACATCATAAATTTTATTTGTTTTGTGTTAAATTGAATTAACGACATTGATTTTACTACTTAATAACTTTAATCAATTGACCAGGATGATTTAAGTATGGATTTCAAGCTCTCATTAAGTCAGAAAACTAGCAAACACAAACAACTTTGAAAGTAAACAAATGGAGACGTGTTGTATGGCCAAAAGATGAGATTAAATTAAGGATAACAAATGTTTATACTGAATGAACTATTAAGTTTCGTAGAAGAAATGAGAATCGACCCAATTCTCAATTTTCCATAGAATACAAATTTTACACAAATCATACAAAAAAATTATGCATTCATTCATAAATTTACAATATGCGTTGAATAGAGGGAAAAATAAATCCATACCTTCGAAGATAAAAAATCTTCATGAATCCTCTTCTCCACGATCTAGTCACAAACTAAACACGATCAATGTTTAAATGGTCACCACAACAAAAATTTCCTATATATTCTCTAGGTTGAGAATCCAAGGAGTTGTGTGGGCTCTTGGAGTTTTGGAAAATAGGGAGATTGAGAGCAACGGTGAGAAGAGTGTTTTTTGGGAGTTTTTATGTGTTCTTTCTATATCAAGGACTTGTTAGACACAATATTAAAAAGAAAATTGACTTAAAAACAAAATTGAAAGTTTAGAAATTTATTAAAATTTTATTCAAGTTTAAGGATCTATTAAACACAAATTAAATAACATTAGACAGTTTTAAACTTCGCGAACCTATTTGATACAAACCTTAAAGTTCAAGTATTAAATGTTTAACTAAATTGTCTATCTCAAACTATGGCTGTTTGAGGCAAGGAGTGTGGAGTTATTAAATCTGGAGATCAATTGTTGAGGAGTTGTTTAGTTATGATACTCTCATAATGTAAAGAATTAATAAAACATGAAATTATTACATCTTATTTTTGTGTTCTACGAAGTCATTGGACTAAAGGAGTGGAGGAGGTCTTGTAATGACCCGACATTTTTTAGTACTCTGACAAGGGTCGTTACTCATAATTACACATTTATATTCAAAATATTTTGACCATTGAGGAAAATAAATTTCATTAAAATAATAAAGAAAGTTTTCCAACATAAATAACAAATAAGTAAAACCTTTGTTCGGGGCCCCTAAAATAATGAAGAAAAAATAACTTAAACAGATAAATTTTGTTTCAAATCAAAACTTTTAAATGGCTTGAAAGCGTAAACTGAGCGAAAGCGATTTACATGTCCCATAGGGCACGATCACAGGACCCTTTCATCACCCGCCGGTTCGTTCCTATCCTTACCTAAAAAAATAAATTAAGAAAGGTTGAGTATAAAATACTCAGTAAATGATCCCACTACTGGGATCAGGCTATGCATCCACGAGCAGAGAATGATGGCCCGTGGCTCAAACAACTACATCGGTTTTAGATGATGTTGAAACCAAAAGACGTACTGTCTTGCCTTGACACACATGTCTAGCAGCCCGTAGGCACACCGTCAAACATGAAAATAACATGAACGTGAACCCGTCGACTCATGCATGTCTAGCGGCCCGTAGGCACACCGTCAAACATGGAAATAACATGAACGTAAACCTGTCGACTCACATATGTCTAGCGGCTCGTAGGCACACCGTCAAACATGAAAAATAACATGAACGTCAACCTGTCGGTTCACGCATGTTTAGCGGCCCGTAGGCACACAGTCAAACATGAAAAATAACCTGAACGTAAACCTGTCAGCTCATGCATGTCTAACGGCCCGTAGGCACACCGTCAAACATGTCGATCCTCTGAAATAAAATATGCATCAAGGCGAGATGGCAAACTGCCCTATTGGTTTATTCATGCATCACATACATAATTTCAGTAATCAGTATAAATAGAACATTCTCATAATACTCATAACTGTCATGCAACAAGTAAATCATAATGACAAAATCATACTTCTAGAGTCCATTAATTAACTTTTTAATTCTAGTCTAGGTCGCCTGACACGAAGGCAGCAGTAATAGTACCACTTACCACAACTTGGTCACAAAAGTCCACGCAAATAATTTTTTAAAACATTTGGAAAACTTGAATCAACCCAAAGTTGTAGCTTGGTCCAAGACAAATTCCAAAACTTGATTCAATTAGCCAATCTGATCAAGAATTAAATACAAAATCAATAACTTAAGAACAACCAACTAACAACTTACCTAAAATTTATCGATCTTTACCAATTTTCTGCCAAATGAAAAAATAGTCTCCATCTTGATGGTCAATGCCTCAAAAATTCAAAATTTTGAATCTAAGTTTCACACCAAAGAGAGGTTACTAATTTAACCCAAAATCAAATGGGTGAATTTTTACCTCCCAAATTATAAGGAAAATAAGTTTTACCCAAAGTTTTTCTCAAGATTCCAGTAAAGATCGGGCAGTGGCGGCTGATGGCACGTCGGCTCGTGGCTACCATAGATAGCAGCGGGTGTTGCTGTTGGACAACATAAATTGTTTAGGCTAGCGGCTGATAGTAGGGGTCTGCATGAGGAGGGTTTGCGAGAGTGAGAGAAGGGGACTTTCTAGTTTTACAGATTTTATTCAGCAATGATTACGAATAAACTAGAGCTTCAAACAACGATCCAACCGTTCAAAATATAACTCTATACGTCTCAAAAAAATTGACCAAATTTGAGCACGCTCCACGCTCCAACGGTTCAAACTTCAGCAATCGAAAATTTTGTGAAAGTTGTCGTTGAAAAATTGAATTGTTTTCTCCCCAATTTTTGGCTTCTTTTCACTCTCATTTAATTTCGAAAAAATCTCAGTTTTTTTTATTTTTTTTTTCAAATTTTGAAAAGATAAATTTTATCATAATATCTCCAAAATCTCTAAAGATTTCATTAAATTTATAAATCAATTAACTTTTCAAATTATCTTAATTTAGGCTTCAAAAACCAAAATTAAAGGGCATAAGATCCAAAATCAAATTTTCAAGATAATCAGTTCGAATATCTAATCAATTAAATTCCATGCAAATAATTTTTTTTTCAAATTTTAATTTTTTTTTTAAGTTGGCCCTAAAATCCAAAATCAAAGGATGCAAAATTCAATATTTTCAAGATAATCAGTTCGAATATCTAATCAATTAAAGTCAATTTAACCAATAAAAGTTTTTCAATTATTTCAATTTAATCCAAATTTTTCAAATGAAAGGGAAATTTAAACTCAATAATTTTAGATAATTAACTTAAATTTTCCTGAAATTCGGGATATTACAAGTCTAGACCAAGGATTAAAATATTGATGTCAATAAAATATGGACCTTTAATATTAATATTGTTGTTTTCAAAACTTATTAGAGAAATATTGTTGTTTTGAAACTTATTAGAGGAATATTGTTGTTTTGGGAGTTCGAGGTTAGGGGTCGAACATTGAGAACTCGACTAATGTGGAGGTCGAACATTGAGAACTCGATGAACAAAGAAAAACTTGGAAACAATACATAGGCCAAAACTTCAACCCTCGACAAAGGAAATCTCACGAATCTCACTTAGGTTGTCAAAGGTTGAAGTTTCGACACACATCCACCCTGAGATTGCAGGTTTATTACTTTTCTTTTTCTCTCATAGAGGAAATAAAGTAATGAGATGGTATACTATATGTATCTGTGTACTCGAGCTGCTTCTAACAACCTATGCATTTTTTATCATTTCGAATTAGACGGAGGCTTGTGGGATTGACGTGAGGGGGTGGGGATGGCTATATTTCTGGGAGCGAACTCCAGGCGAATATGAAGCGCATGGATACAAGTTATGCCTTGGAATGAAAGACAATTCCGAATTAGCTTTGTCTACGAACAAAATTTTGTATATTAGGTTGTCGAAGGTTACACACATGTCGAAACTTCAAAGCGATTAAGGAGATAAGTGGGCTGAAGCAGATTAAGGAAAGAGTGAGATTCAAAGCGAGATAGTAGAAGAGAGCGAGATGTTGAACGAGATTTTAAGAGAGAGCGAGATTCAAAGCGAGATTTTAGGAGAGAGCGAGATTCAAAGCGAGAATGTTGGAGAGAGCGAGATCACTAATCTGACTAACATTGAACTTGGTAAAATGAAATGGTTGAATAATTGAAAAATGAGATTATTCAGGAATACACATTGAATGCTAAGATTATACATTGAGTTTCTGGTAGTAGATCCATAATAAAAAAAGTGTTTTTGATTGTTCCAGAAGAAATGAAAGCTAGTAATCATTAATGGAAAAATAACAACAATAACAGAGAGAGCGAGAGTGAGAGTGAGAGAGCGAGATCTTAGGAGAGAGCGAGAGTGAGCGAGCGAGATTGAGAGAGCGAGATCTTAGGAGAGAGCAAGACTAATAGAGCGAGATTCAAAGCGAGAATGTTGGAGAGAGCGAGATTTAGTTATATTGACTAATCTGACTAACATTGAACTTGGTAAAATGAAATGGTTGAATAATTGAAAAATGAGATTATTCAGGAATACACATTGAATGCTAAGATTATGCATTGAGTTTCTGGTAGTAGATCCATAATCAAAAAAGTGTTTGTGATTGTTCTAGAAGAAATGAAAGCTAGTAATCATTAATGGAAAAATAACAACAATAATAGAGAGAGCAAGATATTGAGAGAGAGCGAGAGTGAGAGAGCGAGATCTTAGGAGAAAGTGAGATCTTAGGAGAGAGTGAGAGTCTTCACTTTATTCAGAAATATATATAAAAAAAGAGAAAAAAGAGCTAATAATCATACTATAATTGAATAGTCATTAGACTATAATTTATACTATAATTGAATAATCATTAGACAACAAATTGAATATATTTGATTGTTATATTATAATTGAATAATCAATAGACAACAAATTGAATATATTAGATTATTATACTATAATTGAATAATCATTAGACAAAAAATTGAATATATTTGATTGTTATATTATAATTGAATAATCATTAGACAACAAATTGAATATATTAGATTATTATACTATAATTGAATAATCATTAGACAATAAATTGAATATATTAGATTATTATACTATAAATTGAATATATTAGATTATTATAATGTAAAACTTTATTGATTACAAAAAAAAAAATGAATATACAGTAGATTATTATAAAAAAATTGAATATACAATAAAATGAATATATAAGAAAAAAATTATTTATTATTCAATCCTTAACTATCTAGAGCCCGTCTTAGTAACGAAGGACACTTCCTTCGATTATGTCCTAACTGGTTACAAAATCCACATCGTTGTCGAGTGGCTGGTTCTGTCCAATCCATCTCATTGTGATAACGTGAACTTTTCGGTCTATCAGGTCTTCTCAACAACGATGGATCAGGATGTAAGACGGGCATATTAGGGTGCGTGATCCAGTAATCTTCATGCGATACAGGTTGAAATTGAGGAGAGTAACATTCAGCATGCGTTGACTATTTGTAGTAGTCCTCAATAAAATCTTCGTGGTTCATGTTAAAATGTGAGCAAACGGCCATAAAATGCGAGCATGGAATGCCGAATGCTTTTCACTTGTTACATGAACAGTACCGCTCGGTATGATGGCTTGTTCAAGATCACTAAGTATGAAACACCTGAGAGAAATTGTAACACACGAAGAGGTGTGTTTAATTTCAGATCGACATGCTGGTATAATTGCAGTAGTGAAGAACCCAGCAAATGGTTGGACGGGATCGAAATGTCACCATCGTTTCTGCTTACGACATATCGTCAGCAACTTCAATAAAAAGTATAAATTTAATTCATTGAAAAATTATATTTATCGTGCTGGGTGTCAGTTTCAAATTCAAAAGTTCAACAAAGCAATTGAAGATATCAAATGAATAAATCGGAGCTGTCTAAGTTTTTTTTACAACATTAGTTTAGAGTAATGAACTCAAGCACATGATGGAGGATTCAGATATGGGTGGATGACGACAAATCTATCAGAGTGCATAAATGGAGTCCTCAAAGGAGCTCGAATGTTGCTTATAAATGCTCTTGCTCAGATAACATTCTTCAAATGCGTGAACTATTTCGAGAAAAGAATAGCAGAAATAAGGGATGCATTGGAGCATCAAGATAAACCCAGGATCTGTTGATCCCGATGTTTTGTACGATCAGTCCATTCATTGATCATATGTTGTATGGCGAGATCGTACTACTGGAGAAATATCTTGCAGACGTCGAGAGGTAAGATTTATTCAGTTGGACTCGCATCTGATCACAGCCTTGGTCGAGAAATGGAGGCCCGAGATGCATACATTCCATATGTCTGTTGGAGAGTGCACTATCACTCTACAAGACATAGAAGTGTTGTTAGGGTTACCTGTTGATGGTGAGCCGGTCACCAGAGTGATGTACGATGACTGGTTAGAAGTTTGTCAACTGTACCTCGGTGCGACCCCACCTGCCGACAAGATTAAAGGATCGAGGTTAAGTTTAATATGGTTAAGAACAAAATTTCGTGAGCTTATAGATGATGCAGACCAGGAAACCGTTATAAGATATGCGCGAGTATATATACTACAAATGATGGGTGGAAGTCTGTTTTTAGATAAATCAAGTCATTTTGTTCACTTGATGTTCCTGCCACTGTTAGCTAACCTCCATGATGCGGGGCGGTATTTGTGGGGTGGAGCATGCTTGGCATGGTTATATAGACAACTATGCAAAGCAACAAGACCTGAGGTTCGAGAGATAGCTGGACCTCTCATACTTTTGCAACTATGGGCTTGGGAGCGATTTCTAATAATGGCTCCACAACTATATCAAGTTAATGACGCTCAGTTAGTTGGACGAGCCTACAGTTCTCGGTATGTTGTTTTAATTCAATTTAATTTTTATATCACTGATCTAATTAATTTAAATTCTAAATTAAATTTAAATTCTAAATTATCAATTTAAAAATTTAGGTGAAGAGACAAATTTTGTGTGACTAGGACAGCTACACATGTAGTCAACCAATATAGATACATGTTTGATCTGCTTCAACCTGAACAGGTACATTACACTAAACCTAATTGATTGTTTTATTCACATTTTTATTGTATTTTTCTTTAATATTCTCTAATATAATATTTTGTGTTTCAGGTTATTTGGGAGCCATACAAAATTATTGTGCATACTTTCCCTAACTTTTGTACGAATGGTCAAAACATATGGCGGACGATGAGTCTTCTCATATGTTTTCACATTGGTGAGTGGCATCTTCCTAACAGGGTGATGAGACAATTCGGTTTTCAGTAGGATGTCCTATCGCCTTGTAATACTGAACTCGTATTGCATGATATTAACCTAAGGACTGGAGATTGGTTTGAAAAAGTTGCACATTTGGTAGTGCGATGGCACTATCGTGTAATGTTTATTGCAGTGGGGGTTTCTCTTGAACAGTTTGTCACAGATGTCACTCCAGAATATATTCATTGGTATAATAATATCACAAGACGCTACGTCACTCGTCCAGGAGCAGTTGTGGGTCATTTGGTAAATGAATGAATATTGTCTATTTTTTAATTTAAATTTATTTTAAATATTGTCTAATTGTTTTATAATTCACAGAGATCGAATAACAGTAGACTCCGTGAGATTGTGAATGGTCCGAACCAGGTTTTTGCTATATGTAGTGACAACCAAAGCTATATGGAGGAAATTCATTATATGTACGATATACCTATTGTTCCTTCACCAGCTCCTAGACATAGAAGACCTGTTCGGGAAGAGGATGAGTTTGATGAGGTTGCACATAATATGGAAGAGTTGCCCTCTATGACGCAGACGCATAGTCAAACTGATTATGTTAGTCCGATGATGATGATGTCAACATTTGGTTCAGGACATTATGACTCAGAGGCTGGTCTTTCATCTTCATACGTGCATGGACATGGTCGGAGTCGTGGAGAGCATAATGAATATTTATATTATGAAGCGCCTGCAGAGGTACCAGAGCAACGTCAAGAAGAACCCGAGCAACCTCAAGTTCGAAGTCAACGACAACAACCAGCTCGAAATCGACGACGTTCGCCTTGTGGGACACATTGATTTTTGTAATTATTTTTATATAAATGAGATATTTAATTTCCATTTTTTTATTTTTATGAGTTATTAATTTTTTAATTTATTCTTTTTAGAGTTTAAATAAAATAATAAAAATTTTTTAGAATTTTTTTTTATAAAATGGAAAATTTTAAAAAAAAAGAAAAAAAAAGAAAGGATTAGAAAGAATAAGGTGGAATGTGTAATAATTAAAAAGGAAAAAAAAAAAGAAAAATTTGTACGGTATTCTTGCTTTCTATCAAAATCTTGCTATCTCGCTCTCGCTCACTCTCAAAATCTCGCTCTCGCTCTCTTTCATAATCTCGCTCTCGAATTTGATTGAAAAATTGAGTGGCAAAAAGAAGGAGATTCATTAGCTCGTTATAGTCAGACTTGCTGAGATGACCGTAAAAATTATTCAACAAGCTTTGGAATGAATTCCAGGGGGACCTTATGAAAATTTAGAAATACTATCTTTTGATAGAGGAAGGTCTCTGGAATGATAATTAAACAGACTCAATAATAATGTTAGGAAGGGCAAGGTCGAGGGTTCAAAGTTCGACGTACAAGTGAAAGAAAGGTCGAGGGTTGAAAATTCGACCTAATCTAGGTCGAATTTTCAACCCATTTTTTTTTTAAAAAAAAACAAACAAATAGTTTGAAAACAACAATATTTTCCTAAATAGTTTCTAAAAAGACAATATCCTTTTAATTTTCCCATAAAATATCAATGTAGACATATATTTATATAAATAACAAGATTTATCAAATTTATTTAAATTAATAATAGATGGCATATTTTACAGGTATTAATAAAAAGATGTTAGAGAATATCTATGGATATATCTAGATGTCGAATATTTGGATACACTTCAATATTATGCCAAGCTTTGGATGTCACATCCATGTGAGCGATCCTCTTTTAGGTGTACCTTCCTTTCCATCATCTTGTGAACTAATGGATAAGGATTTCTATTTTACTCAATACTAAAATAATTGCAATTGTCAAAAACAAATAATGTGGTTTGCAAAGGTTTAACTTTACGTGATTGTTTGTGAATTACTTTAAAGTGATTTTGTCCCCCGAAATAATTGAGGTAACATCATTAAACATCAATATTTTTTAATGAAATTGATTTTAATAATGACAGAAATATTTTAGTCATCCAAACATGTCTTTAGTTAGATTAACTTTAGGTATACTCAACTAATTAAATAGTGTATTCTTGATAAAGTTTAATGCTCTCATTCTTATATGTATGTTGTTGTTATTACAAAATTGGTTCTTTTTTTTTAAATTTTTAGTCCAGCAACAATTGAAACTATCAAATAAACCAAATGGATTCTCTCTATGCTTTCCTTCTTTTCCTTCTTGCTTTTCTTTTTCAGCAACAGTTCAGAACCCGCCGGAGAAATCTGCCGCCCAGTCCACCGTCACTTCCGATCATCGGTCATCTCCACCTCCTACAACGCCCGACCCACCGGAACTTCCAAAACATCGCTGCCAAATACGGACCTATTTTCACTCTCCGATTCGGATCTCGCCTTGCTGTCATAGTCTCTTCACTCCAGATAGCCCAAGAATGCTTCACCAAAAACGACGTTGTTTTCGCCAACCGCCCCCGTTTCCTCATCAGCCAATACCTCGACTACAACTCCACCACCATGTCCACCGCCCCTTACGGCGACCACTGGCGGAACCTCCGTCGTCTCGCCACCGTGGAGATCTTCTCCACGGCGCGTCTCAACGCCTCTCTCTGCATCCGGAAGGATGAAATCCGGCGATTGTTGGTCAAACTCCATTCGGAATCGTTCGCTAATGTAGAGTTGAAATCAATGTTTTCAGAACTGAGTTTCAACACCGTGATGAGGGTCGTCGCCGGAAAACGGTACTACGGCGAGGAGGTTTCCGATGAGGCGGAGGCGCAGGAGTTCAGAGAGCTTATGGAGGAGATTTCTCATCACGGAGGAGCTTCGCAATGGATCGATTTCATGCCCATTCTGAAATGGATTGGGTTTAACGGATATGAAAAGAGTTTGGCCAAATTGACGAAGAGGGCCGATCGATTTATGCAAGAATTGGTTGAAGAACAGCGGAATAAGAAAGGATTGGGAAGAGAAGAACAGAATTCTCTGCTTCATCGGCTTCTTGAATTGCAGATCTCTGAACCCGAATATTATACCGATCAGATCATCGAAGGGATCGTTCTGGTTAGTAATCCAACCCCCCTTGTTCAATCTAATCGGTTTTTTTGTTTTTCATGTTTTGGTTTCTTCTTTGAATTTTCGTAACTTAGAGACTGAAACAGAGTACATCTAAATTGAATATTGTAAACTCCATGAACAGAAAATCTTGGTTCACTTAACGAGCTTCAGTCAAACATTGTCAAACTTATTCACATCGATTCATTTTGCTTGAATTATCAAAATATCTTGTATCGGACTTTGAAAAGTTTCTTTGTATTTTAACTTCAAAACAAATTTCGAGAGCTTTTGTCACTAAATTTATCTATTGCTTAGTGAAACAAATCTAAACATATTTAGAAGTTAGGGTCGGCAAACAAATCATATACGAAAGACCAGAAATTTGAGGCATGAGATTGCAACGAGGGAGACGATAATGAGTATGGTTCACATCTATTCATAACATATCTTTACTTTTTTCATTTATGTGTTTAAATTCTTTCATATATAGAGATATACATTTTTCAGCCTATAAATTTAATGACTAAAGCATACCAAATTTGTTTTGAAACAAACTTTAAACTTCATAGTTAAAGGTGAAAGTTCTAAAAGTTAGGTATAATTGAAATCAATCTCATAAATCAAAGGTATTTTTGGTAATTTAACCTTTAAAATATATAACCATTTTGATCATTCTATTTTCTTTTTATTTCATTTCCTTCCATCAAAATTTTACTATGATACTAAACTTCACTGTAGTACTAATTTTTTATTAAGGAATTTTTTTTTTTTTTTTTAATTTTGCAAATGGGATCGAGTAGCTATTTTTGAAAAAAAAAATAAATATTTATAACCAAACTAGTATTTAAAACAAAGTTTTATACTTACAATTATTTAGATTTAAAATAAATGTAATTAGAGAAGGTTGGAAAAATGGGTTAAATGAGAAGTTTTAGTGTCCATATCTATAAGTGCATGTTGGGAAATGATTTTGAAATTGTCAAAATCACTTTAATAATATTTAGAATTACAATGAAATGCACATTTAATCGCTCAAAATCAATTAAAGGTTTAATTTAACCCTTTTAAAGATATTTGTAGTATTATTAAAATTGATTTCAAAGCATTTTTCAAGTAATTTTGAATAAAAAAAAAAAGTAATTTTTAGTATTTGTTAGCTTGAATATAATTTTTAAGCATTTAATCCACATTCTCGTATAGGTTCTGTTGCGTGCGGGAGTGGACACATCATCTGTAACTTTAGATTGGGCCATGACTCAACTACTCAACCATCCGGATATATTAGCCAAAGCCAAGGCTGAGATAGACACTAATATTGGTCAAGACCGACCGCTTGAAGAAGCAGATCTCTCCAACCTCAACTACCTTCAAGCCATTATTTCCGAGACCTTTCGATTGCACCCCGCAGCACCAATGCTCCTCACACATTATTCCTCCGACGATTGTACCATCGCAGGCTACAACATTCCACGTGGAACGACGTTGTTGGTCAATGCTTGGGCAATTCACAAAGATCCGAAGTTGTGGGACGACCCAACCAGCTTCCGACCCGAGAGATTCTTGGGGGTAGTGAATGGATTGCAGTCGAATAAAATCATTCCTTTTGGAATTGGAAGGAGGGCTTGTCCTGGGGAAACTATGGCTTTACGTTTCATAGGATTGACTTTGGGATTATTGATTCAGTGTTACGAGTGGAAAACGGCTGGAGGATGTAAAAATGTTGACATGACTGAAGGTGGAGGTATCACCCTTTACAAAGTGAAGCCTTTAGAAACCATGTGTAAAGCTCGCCCGATTATGGATAAGATTCTATCAAATGGTTTGGACTAAATTTTACCAAGGTTTGGTTACAACCCTTCCTCTTGTTGCATGCAACTATTGAACAAAATAATGCAATTCCTACTCTATCACTCTTATTCCTTTATAGGCTTGTTTTAACTAATACTTTGGTTTAGTTCAACTTTTCTCTAACCAAGTCCACCCTAGTATAAAGTGAGAAATCATCGACATAAATTAATACAAAACATTTTTTCTCAAGGCTTTCTACCTGCATAGGACCTATCATATCCATATGTTGCATTTTCCTATAGGACATTTTGATCTATTTCCGAACTTGACAGTCTCCACACACTTTTCCTTCTTCAAGATGAAGATTAGGTATGCCTATAACAACTTAATGATAGCATATTTTTAACGGATAGCAAATTGACATATCCTAATCGTTTGTACGCCAAGATTGCTTCATCATGCTTTGAGATATGACATACTCTGTGAGAGATATTGTTAGTAGTCCATAATTAACTATGAATAGAGGTATACGTACATCGTATCACATGTCCTTAGATATTGTTAGTAGTCTTTCCTATCTTTTTCTTAATCAATGTGAAATTAAACGTTGTATCACGTGTCCTTATACTTCAAAACAAAATGGCATTATTGAAAGAAAACACACACATATTATGGATATGAGTCTCACACTTCTTTCCTAAGCAACTTTACCTTTATATTCCTGGGATGAGGCTTTTGTTTATCTTATTAATCGTCTGCCCACATTTGTTTTAAATCATATAAGCCCTTTGGAGAAGTTATTTGGTGCAAACCTAATTATCCTTCTATGAGAACATTTGGTTGTAAATGTTTTCCGTATCTACGACCATATCAGTCTTATAAACTCTCTCAGATCTCAACCATGCACTTTTATTGGTTACAGTTCATCTCATAAAGGCTATAAATATTTGTCCTCTGATGGTCATCTTTACATCTCACGACATGTTTTATTTGATGAGCAATCCTTTTTTTTTTTTTTCTTCATTTACTAAACATTATGTATTAGATAAATCAAATATAGTTTTTGTCTCTCATGTTTCGTCTATTCTTGATACTTTGAATGAAAACCATAACGAGGTAAGACAAAACTCTGTTTAAGTTACTGATAATATTGATAATCCAAGCCCTATTAATGTATATCCTTTAGAGACAGGTTTCCATGAAGATTCTAGAGATGAAGCTCCGTTGTCCTCCTCTTCTGGGGATTGTCCTTTTGGTGCTCCAACTCCTACCATGACTCGTCCTTCAATTGTTTCTATTCATCCTATGATGACTAGGGGTAAGAATGGTATTTTTAAGCATAAAATTTACTTAATTGACTACACTCAAAATGAACCCTGTGATTTTAAAGAGGCTTTAAAACATTGTCATTGGAAGAAAGCCATGGAAGAAGAATTTCGTGCTTTACAAAATAATAACAATTGGATTTTAGTTCCTAAACCTACTAATAAAAAAATTGTTGGTTGAAAATGGAAGTTTAAGATTAAAAGAAATTGTGATGGTTCTATTGCTTGCTATAAAGCTTGACTAGTTGCTAATGTTTTTCATCAAACACCTAACATTGATTATAATGAGACTTTTAGTCTTATTGTGAAACCTGATACAATTCGTATTTTGTTGACTATTGTTGTTATGAAAGGTTGGCCAATTCGCCAACTTGATGTTAATAATGCTTTTCTTAATGGTTTTCTTCAAGAGAATGTTTCTATGGAGCAATCTTCTAAGTTTGAGGTTACTGGTACCCAACCCCTGATTTGTCATCTAATAAAAGCCTTATATGGGCTCAAACAAGCCCTTCAGGCATAGTATGAACGATTGAGTTTATTGAGTTGATGTCCTAAATCTCGTGAGTCCTGTAGTTTGTAATTGTAATGTACAAACAATTTATATATATAATAAAATCTAAGGAATTTTATTCGACATTTGGGAATGATGTCCTAAAATCTTGTGTCATGTAGTTTGTAAACAAAGTTTGTACGAACGCTTGTGATGTATAATATATGATTTTTACTTCACTACTTGACTTTGCACATTAGATGTTTTATTTGCTTTACCACAAACCAATAAACTAAAATCCCTGGTTGTCATTATGTAACTTAAGCATGTATGTGGTGACATACAAATGGATCATGTCTTAAGTGATAACCAAAATGGTCTGTAGTATATGGATATAGGAGGGAAACCTTATCCTGGTAACGCTATGGATGCGGCCCATTTTGTAGAATAGTTATAAGTGTTGTGACTTGCTACAGATGGTCTGATCCTCATCATTCGTGTGGGGACATGTCAGCGGGGGCGTCTTATACAAAAAGTTTGTATAAGACCTGAACAAGAAGTGTTAACGTCTCGTTATATAACGTCGTTCATGAAAGAGACTTCACTTCACTAGGATGACCATAGATAACATGAACTCAATCCTGAGTGAAGTTAGGAACTCCTACTTTTGAGAACGGTCATTTGATTTGTATGGGTGCGAGTGGCCAGGTCGTCGGCTCAAACCTATCACTTTAGGGATTCGTCTGATTTGGGAGCTGGGAACTCAGCTACACAAGATGGAATTCACTCCTTCCCCAAAGCAGAGGTAAGTAGATAGATTGCTCCCTTAAAGGCTGATCCTGGGGCTTGAACGATATGGCGCCACACACCTTCTCATGGCTCGAAAGGTGTTCACACATAATAGGACTATGTTGTATTGTTCATTAAAGGGATCAGTAGTACTTAAGGAGTAAGATGTAACTATAGGGGCAAAACTGTAAATTGGCTCAGTTGTACTTACGAGCATCTGTGAAGGGTTATCATACTGATGATTGGTTATATTCGATGGACACAGAAATATATCTGTGTAGGAAGAGTTCAGCTATCGGTCTTTAATGGAATGTCTGGCAGTTAACGGATGGTGGATCTCGTGGCTAAAGAGCTTAGTCATCTATTCACATACCGTTAGAGCTCCGAGCCATAGGTTCATAAGGTCCCCTTGGTAGCTTGGATTCAAGTTGAGAATCAGTTTTTGTGTCAGTTTGAAATGTTCAAATTAACAAGAGGGAGTTCGATTATATATGATATAATTGAACTGGTTAATTATATATGATATGATTGACTTTATGTATGAGATACATTAATTGGAGAAAATTGGATATAAATATGATTTATATCTAGTGAAGGAGAAAATACTATGGTTAATATATAATATTAAACTATAAGTTAATGAATATAATATGATTATATTTATTATTTTATTAATTGGATAGTTATGGGATAATTGGTCGTCGTTTTCTCCGTAACCATGCGTTAATGGGAAGTTCCATTTGGTTTTCATAATAAAGAATAAAATGAAAATTGTTTTCATTTTGGCAAAGAACATGGTTAATTGTTCACTGTATTTACTGCCCATCGCTTACTGAACTGAGAGCCTATACGATAGCTCACTTTTACTAGACGATTGCTTCACGTGCGCGCCCTTCTACTAAACGATCGCCTACTTTTACCTAAACGATCGCTTAGCGCCCGAGCTTTACTAAACGATCATATAAACGATCGCTTACCTTTTCCTACACGATCGTCTACCTCACCTAAACGATCAAGCACCTTGTCTATACGATAGATGCTACCTTTCCCACTTGTTTGGTCGTTGTATACGATCTCTTTTCCTCCTCCCCTCTACCAAATCCAAACAGAGCCCACTCTTTTGATTCTCACTCCGAGAATACTAAGGGTTCCAAGTGGTGGTGTCATCCCCATCTTCGTCTGTTCGTGCGGAGTTCGTTCGTGGTAGACAATCAGGTGTTGTTAAACGATAGCCTGACGTTCCAGCGAGAGCGAAAGCTTCTGTTCGTGGAGAGAGCGAGATTTCAAGTGAAGAGAGTCTTCAACTGGTAAGTTTACTCGTTCTCTTGTTTATTTATTTCTAAGCATGCTGGTAATTTAGTAGTTTGATTCATATCTGTTTGTGTGAATGTAAATGTGGTAATTCTATCACAATGTATTTGGAAAGATCTGCTTCCTCTCAGAGGTACTCTTGTATAAGAGTCCCTTCAATTGGTATCAGAGTCGGGTTTATGATATTCCAAATTCATTGATGCAAAGAATTGCATTTACATTCTCGGTGGGTAAAAGCATGTCCACTCTCTGTTTTAAGTGTTAATTCATTTGTGGATGTGTGGGTTAATGGAGTTTCTCAGATGAAGCTTCAGTTTGTTAAATTCTTTTACATTTCGAGTTAATTGTAAAGACCCCTATGTTTTTGGGCATTATTAACTGTTAACGAGTCTGTAATTTCAAAGTAGTTTAAGTTTTGAGTCATTTGTGAAGAAGCTTCGTAGCAATGATTGTTTTTCTTCGAGGATGAAGACGACCAAGTGTTAGTCGGGTCGTGTAGACAATGGGGTAGACGATCGCTGAGTATCGGATACTCGGGGGCTGTTTAACGCGTGCGCACTAGATGATTGTATAGCTCAAGAAGCTTCATCGCTTAGTTACTGACTATACGATCATGGAGTAAATCACATAGTAAATCGTTTACCTATCATGTGTTAAGCGATCGTCTAGACAATCGGGCTTCACTGCTTCGTTGTCGTCTAAGCGATTGTTTAGCATCCGTGTGTTATCATCTAGTGTGCTAAGATTGTTTACCTGGAGGCATTTACTAAACGATGCAAGCTTCGCCCGATGGTTCAAGACCTGGTTCGCCTGTGAATCGGTTTGCTCAATGGAAAAATGTAATAGATAGAATTTTTTCATTCTGGTTTTAGAGGTGGTTCATCCCGGTCCATTAATCTGTGTTACTTTATTTGAGATGTATGTTTTATTTATATGTCATATGGTATGCCATATAGAAAAATCCCATCTTAGGTTATGCATTGGTCATGCATCATCTCTTTATTATAAGTGTTATGATTTAGAAAAGCATGATTTAAATTACATAAGAGCATGCTCATGCATCATATAATATAAGAGTTATATTTATGCATACATAAAGCATTGACATGCATCATCTTTATATTATAATTGTTATAGTATAAGGGTGTATGGAAAGCATATGTGCTTGGTTGTTACTTGTATATAAAAGTTATCTATAGTAATGACCGGACATTGCATGAAGCATGACACATAGGTTAAATTTATAAGCGTTATAAATTCATAGTTATGTGGCAATGTATGTTTAGTAGTTTCTTTTATAAAGGTTATAAAAAGAAATTAGAACTAAAATCAATAAGAAAGACATGCATGCCAACATAGGTTTAATTCATGGTTTTAAAAATGTTTAAAACTTGGATGAGATAGATCTAAGATCACGGTTCTAATATGATTAGCAACCTTAGGCTTTAATCTATTAATCAGTTTAATAGGATTAAATTGACTAATAAAAGGTTAAAGTGTAGCAAATCTATCTATAAGGGACCTTTTGTCTAATGCAGATTTTGTCTAGGCTGGGGTATTTAAGGTGATGGAAACATAACACCCTACCTGGAAACCTACCTGGAAGGTGAATTAGATAGATTTGATGCATGCATGTAAGTTAAGGACAGTCCATTAAAGAGTTTAAATGTGACTACTTGAACTTGTTTTATTTCAAAGACAAAAGTTGTTTTTTAGCGGACTTAATAAATCACTTAGACTAAAATCAGTAGCTAGATTGTCTAGGTTAATGAACCTCTAGGTAGAACATTCAGTGGGAGATATTTGGGGCATTTGATGCTTTATTTAAATTTGTTGCATTTCTCCCTTATTGTCCACACCGTGAGATTTACCCTCTGCCTCGTGGCACCCTGGGAGTGTCTGTGAAACCCGGAGTCCATTTTCCCTTTTATAGCAGAAAATAAAAGGAATGAACTAAAAAGGAGTTAAATCCTAAGACAAGAGTAGGAAGATTTCAGAGTGATAAAAAGAATCTAAATACTTTGGAAATAACCATAACTAGTGAAGATTTGGCTAAGTATAACCATGCGGTGGAAATAACTAAGTGTTGGACTATGCATTGATGTAGTGCCATGCGTTGGCCATAAAGTTTTGAGAGGTTACTTGCGCATGAAGGGAGGTTGAAGTAGGGCCAAGAATAATGCATGCGGAAGCCACTACTTGTTGAGGTCAGATCAATGCATGTGGTGCGGCGACTACGTTGGATGCGTTAGACATGATGGAATGCGTCCATGCGGCCGAAGGCATGCAACTGAAGGAGATGCGTTGGTAATTTACGGTGATGTGAGGGCATGCGATGCAAGGGCATGTGATGATGCGAGGGTAGCGATAGATGTGTTGGACGCGAGAGTATGCGGCCGACGGTTTGCGGCCGAAGGCATGCATTGATGACATGTGCGTGCTATGCGTTGATGACATGCGACCGTGCTATGCGTTGATGTCATGCGACCGTGCTATGCGTTGGTGACATGCGCATGGTGCTATGCGTTGATGGCATGTGACGGAGCTATGCGTTGACGACATGCGCCCGGTGCTATGCATTGATGGTTTTCGGCGGCCTTGCTACGCGAAAGTGTGTGACCGAGGGCATGCGATGGAGCGGCCTATGGTATGCGACCGAAGGAATGCGGCCGATGGTGTGCGCGTATGCGATCGAGGGAGTGCGTTGGTAGTATGCGATGGCATTCACGATGGATATGTTGCATGCGACGCCTTTCTAAAGCATAAGCCATGCGATGGAATGAGCTAGGGTGGACGCATGGTGGTTTTCCCTTGCGTTGTTAAGGCTTGCGATGACAAAGTAAATGAGTTGGGTTGCGTTGTAGGAGATGCGATGGTGTTGAGTTGAGAACCAAGTTGATCCAAGGGTTGCTATGCGTTGGTGATATACTATGCGTTGATGATATACTATGTGTTGGTGATGTCTTATGCGTTGGTGATGTGCTATGCGTTGGATATCCAAGGGAATGTAGGCGCATAGGACAAGCTAGTAGTATGCATTGAAGGAGTGTTGATCATTATCCTAGTTGAATGCATATGAAATTGGATGAACGCATATGGAAGATGGACGCATTCAAGAACGTCATTCGGACATGTGGCTTGTTGGGAAGAAATCTTAAGCCTTAAGCAAATGAGGTGGATACATAAGAAGCCATGCAAAATTGAGGGATATGCATTGGTAAAAGGGGAGCAAGACACCTTGGGTTGCGCTGATGCAAGATTGCGTTGATAGTGTGGGGAAGAGACACTTGGACATGCGGCCAAGTAGGAGGTGTCGAACTTGGAGAGTTTTTGGACGCCTATAAATAGGGTCAAGGACTTCTTTTCAGACCACAATTCAAAAGATATTAAGAAGAGTGGGAAAGCTGAGTAAACTTTGTGTTGATAGTAAATCCTTGCGTTGATCATAAAGCTTCCAGAGGAAACACAATTAGACAGTGAAATCTGGAAACAGCATCATCTTGGAACGAGGAGTTCTCCCAGAATACTCGTGCATTTGGAGTGATCCCAAAGTCACTTGAAATCTAGGAGAGTCTAGTTTTCAGGGTAGGGCTGCTGGAGAAGAAGCTCCAAAGAATCGGGCTGGAGAATGAGAAAAAGACAGAAGGGTCGGCTGTTAGGTAAGCTAGGCCAGTCTTGATGTTTTGTTGTTTCCAGCCAAACCACGAAACGTTATGAGCTAAGATTTTGAGGTAAGCTTTCCGAGACATTTTAGAGCATATTTGTAGAAGGAAGTAACTCGAGATAAAGCCTAGAACTATGAGTAGTCTGAGCTTTAAGTTGAATCTGAAATTTAGGGTTTAAAAGAGGAGCCCGGGAAAATCAAGGAACTTCTAGAGAGAAAGGTTCCTAAATGACCAAGGTGAATGGTAATTTCCTTTAAGTTTTAAAGCATATATTTTAGAGTAAATTTTATATGATTATGTTATGAATGAGTATCTAGAATGAGAATGAGATTATGTGATCGGGATGGTCAGTGGGTCAATAGACCTAGTTCCTGAGCCCAAAAGCAAAACCTCACAGGATGGTCTGGGGACCAAGAGATCTAGGTCCTGAGCCTGTGGGAGGATCCTCGTATGGGATGGTCAGAGGGTCGACGGGCCTAGCTTTTGAGCCTATGCGTGGGGAGCTATATGCACATAGGAGACAAAGGAAACGTAAAGAGTAAGCGTTGTATTTAGTGACCATTATCTATCTACCGTGTGTGTAGGTAGACAGCATACTCATTCTAGTTAGTTATCAGTTTAGCTATCTACCGTGCACGTAGATAGAGTTGAGACCAGACTCACTCAAGGCGGAGGTTTGAATGTAACCTCGTATTTATGATATGCTTGTTATTTATAAGTTGAAATAGACTCTAGAAGTTGCTTACCACTCACTGAGCTTTGTGAAGCTCATTCTGTTATTTCATGTTTTTCTTCCCAGGTAGCAAAAGGTGAAGAGTTTCAGGGTGCTGCTAAGGTCAAGGTCTGCCACAAGCCACGATTACACTTCCGGAGGGTTTTATAGTTGTTGTTGTAAACTTTGTAGTTAAGTCTTGAAGTTGTATAAACGTTACATCGTTGTATTAAAATGGGTCTACCTAATTAGTTGTGGTTTGCCTCCTTGACTTAATCATTTGATTTTTGAATTTGTTTATTGGTGTCAGAGTTATTTCCGCAAGAGTTATTAGGCAGTAAGTGTCAACAAAAGGGTTGATAACTGCAGCAGTCACGTCCTTTCTCAGGCTCAAAGAGTAGTCTGGGGCGGAGTGTGAAGTGTCCCCCTAAAGGATAGTGTTTGGATAGGTCAATATCAAGATGGATGGAGAGAATGTTCATAGTAAGTGGGAGCGGGAAGTGCGACAACATATCCCACGGTCTCTCTCGTTAGGTTGAATAAAGTTTCTGCGCATTGTCTCGAGGCACCCTGGGAGTGTCCCCCTATAGGATGGCAGTTTTGCGCGTTTCATTATTTGATCTCCTGTAAGAGGATAAGGTTACTTAGTCTCTTATCCTAATCTTCTTCTTCCCTACGGTGGGCACATTAGGGCAGGACTCTGGGGCCGAAAATGAGGGGTCACACTTATGCGAAATTATTAAGGGTTAACAATTCTGGCCGAATAAATGGTGGCTATTAGGTTCAGTTCCAAAAGTTTGTTCTGCCTAATAGTTGAGAATGTCTCATCCCAGTGAAGGGACACCTGATCACCCCACCAATGACGTTTTTCTTGCCTCGCTAGGGCATCATTGCAAAATATAAGTCTTATAACTTAGGGTACTTGGAAACTATTTTGCTAAAACTAATTGGTTAAAATGTGGTTTAGCAAAGTTTTATAAAAGTTTGTTTGTTTTTCAGCAATGGTTTTAAAATTAGCTACAACCACGATTGCACTGTTAAGCACCGAAAAACTTACTGGCGACAACTATTCGAGTTGGAAACATGTGATCACGACGAGACTCATTATCGAGGATCTAATGTTTGCCCTTACGGAGGCCTGTTCTTCTATTCCAACTCCAAACGTCGCTTGAAATGTTCGAGAGGTGTACGAGCGATGGATACGGGCAAACGAGAAGGCCCGAGCCTATATCTTAGCCAGTCTGAGTGACATGTTAGCCAAGAAGCATGAGACCATGGTTTCAGCGCGTGAGATCATGGAGTCCCTTCGAGGGATGTTCAGACAACCGTCTGGACAGCTAAAGCACGTGCCTCTAAAATACATCTTCAACTCCAAAATGGAGGAAGGCACCTATGTTCGTGAACATGTGCTTAACATGATGCTCCATTTTAACATGGCGGAGATGAATGGGTCTAGAACCGTTGAAGGCAATCAAGTTAGCATAGTTCTACATTCATTGCCAGAGAGCTTCCTCTACTTTGTTAGCAATGTGATTTTTAACCAATTGGAAATTCTGACATGGTTCTGCCTAAGGGGCATCATGTATGTAGAAACATACAGGTGGATCATGTTCAAGTGATAACCGAAATGGTCTGTAGTAGGTGGATATGGTTGGGTACCTTATCATGGTGACACTACCCACTTTATAGATCTAACAATTATTGTAAAGTGCTACAAATCAGATCATTCATGTAGGGACATGTGAGCGGGGTATTCTATACAAAAGGGTTTGTATAAGACCGGACCACGAAATGATTAGTCTTATTATATAACGTTGTTAATAGTACTTACATCTCACCAAGATGACCATACGTGACATGACCTAAATCCTAGGTGATTTGTGAACTCCTGCCTATGAAGGTAGTCCTTTGATTTGTATGGGTGAGAGTGACCATATCGTTGACTCAATAAGACTACCATTTTGGAGATTCTTCTTCTTGGGGAGCTGGGAATACAGCTACACAAGATGGAATTCACAACTTCCCTAATGTCGAGGTAAGTAAATAAATTTCTCCCTTAAAGGTTGATTTTGGGGCTTGAACAATGTGGTGTCACACCCTCTCTTGGCTCGAAAGGGGTTTGGTCATAGTTGAACTATGACTTATTATTCATTAGAGGGATCAGTGGTACTTAAGGAGTTAGTTGTACTATAGGGGCAAAACGGTAATTTTGGTCCAACTGTACTTACGAACATCTTGTAAAAGGTCATCGCACTGTTGACTTGTTATATCCAATAGGCACAGAAATATATCTGTAGTCCGAAGAGTGCAGATGTCAGTGTTTAGTGGAGTGACCCAGTTAATGGATATTGAGTACTTTAATTAAAGGAGTTTAATTAATTATTCAAGTACCATTGAAGCTTCAATCTACAGGTCCATAAGGTCCCCTCTGTAGCTCAATTGGGATTATTGAGAATTAATTTTGGATTAGTTTGAATGGATCAAATTAATTGAGGGATTTAATTATATATGATATAATTAATTTAAATTAATTACATATGATATAACTAATATAATGTATTTGATACATTATATAAAGTTTATTATGAGGGAAATAAATGTTTCAAATACTAATGATATGGATTGGATTCATATAATTAAATTTAGTATAAACGTGATTTATATTATATACCATACATTATTGAGAGAAATACAAACTATAGGTTATATTGTATTTGATAGAACATAAACTATAGATTATGTGTTATATTTTTATATAATGTAGAGTTATATAGTAATTTAGTTATTATATTTTTTTTTAAATTAAATTTTGGTTTTAATTTAAATTAAAGGGAGGGATTTATTAAATAACTTCCCTCCCTGTTTTTCTCTCTAATCAAACGTATAGTGGTGGAAGGTTTGGGGATTTTCATCTTCCTTTTTGCCTTTATGCAGAGTGACTCTGGTCTGTTCTATTTAAGAAAATTACACAGTCTCCCAATAAAATTCCTCTCTTAAAAAATCTTACTCCTTCTCCCAAAATCAACAGTGCCCACACAACTCATGTAATTCTCAACCCCTAAGGAGAATACAGAAGGCTCTTTGTAGTAGTTTCCTCATTGGGGTTTGATTCTGTTCGAGATTCCAAGAGAAGGGTTCATGACCAGATCGAGGAGGGTTTTCGTGAAGTATTGGTTCTTCAAAGGTTAGTATAATCCTAAAACTTAATCTTCCTTCTTTGTTCTAAAAGCATGTTGTAAAATTATTTGTTTTTGTTAGAATGCATAACTAGGTTTCTCTGTAATTTTAATTCTCTATGAGATTTGAAATTGGTTTTTAGAATTTACTGTTTTAATTTACAAATTAGTTTGTAAGGGTTTGTTGTTTTGGGCATTAATTTGCAATTGAGTTTGTATTTTTCAATGTTCATGTCGTTCGTGAGTTTTTCGTGACGTTCTAGAGAAAATGACGCTGAAATCGGAGCAGAAACGATGGATATCACTATTGTAGAGACAAACGAAGATTTTTTCGTAGCATTGGAATACTAGGTCACAACATTGCAACACTCCGAGATAGAAAAAATGACACGATTTACGAGTAGTTTGGTTCGTGGATTAGCCAGTTTGCGTCCATTATATTTTGTTCGAGCGGTTCATGGTTTGGTTCAAAGTTTTTGGTCTGGTTCAAGCATCACTCTCGTTGAAATATTTAATATTTTAATTAATTAAATTAATATTAATGTTGTATTAATTTAATTAATTGTTTAGGAGTTCAATCCCGATCCATATATTGTTCTTTAAATTATGCATTTGATGTATGGTTTCATTTTATTAACATATATCATAATGTATGCCATACAGAAAATCCCACCATAGGTTATTCATTTAATCATGCATCATGAATATTACAAATGTTATATATAGTTGCATGATTTATTTTATAGCATGCTCATGCATCATATAATATAAATATTATAATATATGTTTGCATGCATTGATGAAATTATCATACATCATTATATTATAATTGTTATAGTATATTGTTAGAATATATGGATGAATGTCTGTATGAATTTCATTACTTTAGTATATAACTACTAAATAACTTTATAATAGTTATAATTTTTCCAAAGTATGATATCAAATGCAATATATGGTTTTAATTTGTTTCATTTATTTTATAATTGTTATAATTAAATGAAATTAGAAATTAAAATCAATAATAAAGAATTGCATGTAAACTTAGGTTAAAGTCATTTTTTAAATAGTTTAAAATATGATTCACATAGACCTAAGTTCACAATATTTCTAATATGATTAGAAATTAATATAAATTTTTTAATCAATTTAATAGGATTAAATTGGTTTTAATAAAAAAAATTAAAACTGTAGCAAATGTATCTATAAGGGACCTTTGTCTAAGGCTAGTTCTGTCTAAGTTTGGGTATTTAAGTTCATAGAAATGGAACACCCCTACCTAGGAATTGACCTAGAAGGTGAATTAGATATATTTGCTACAAGCATGCAATTGTTGATAAAGTTTGTTAAAATGTTCAATGAACATTAATCAAAATTGTTTAACTATACAAAGTAAGTTATACTTTTGGGAAAACTTAAACAATCACTTAGTAAAAGTAATTACCCGTATTTTTCTACGTTAAATTAACTCTAGGTAAAATACTCAGTGGGAGGAAAATGGGTATATGATACTTCATTTTTCTTTTTCACGTTTCTCCCTCATAGTTCACACCATGAGACCTATATTTGGCCTCGAGGCACCTTTTCTTGTGTTCTTCTATGGGCGGTGTTTGTATAGGTCAATACCAAGGTAAATGGAGAGAGTTTTTGTAGTAAGTAGGAGTGAGACATATGTTAACACATCCCACGGTCTTTCTCATTAGTTTGTAGTAAATTTTCATGCTCGGCCTCGAGGCACCTTTGCTTGTGTCTCCATACAGATAGCATTTGCGTGACTCTTTACTCAAACTCCAGATATGGATAGGGTTACTTTAGTTTTTGCCCCATTCAATTTTTCCCTACGGTTGGCTTATTGGGGCAGAACTCTAGAATCTAAAATGAAGGTTTACATTTAGAAAATGTTAAACTAGTTAACAATTTCTAGATAGGACAACAATGATTGATATTTATAGGAACAAATAGTTGTTCTGTACAATGGTTGAGATGGTCTCATTTCAGTGAAGAAGTTCCTGATCACCCTACAGTAGCTTTTACCCTGTCTCACTGAAACATCATTGCAAAATAGATGTCACGTAGGGTACAGTAAATTATTTTGCTAAACTTGATTGGTTTCTCGAAAGTGGGAAATGCATGGATTACTAATATAAATAAATTGTATGTTTCAGCAATTTTCAATATGACTTCCTCAACTTTAAATTTACAACATGCGAACAAATATGAATATGGATGAATAAAAAACAAGCTCATGTTGCCATAAACTTGATGACGTAAAAATGGAGATGGAGTGTGGATGCTGTGTTATACATTACTACTTCTAGATATGCGTTGTTAACTATATGCTTGTAGTATGCTATGCATTGTCACAAGTTTTCTTGTGCTGAAACCAAGTATAATTCCAACAAAAGTTTCTCAGAGTAATTTGAGGTCGAACACAGGGATTGTTTTCGTTAATGCGTTACGTTCGTGATACATGCGACCGGTTTTTACAATTAATAAAGAGTTTGGTTTGCACAGGAATTTAAAGTGTGATAAACATAAATTGCGTTGATAAAATAAAAGTGCGTAAAAGTAAATCCTAAACTATTATGATACAAGATACAAGATACATGATACATGATACATGATACTGAGTTTGAAACTGACTTTGAAGTTTATTAATTGCGTTAAAGATGTAATTAAGGTCCCCTTTACCTTGGCGTACACCTCTCGTTGATCGGCTGCGTTCCCATATCTCTATGGTGAAATAGGGATGAACGTGATGAACGCAAGGTTGCTTCTATTTTTGGAAGTACTTCTCACTTTAGTTAACGCATTCTTCCAACCCTCTCTCGATAGGCGGAATAACATCTTCACTTCTGCTTTCACAGGTGAAGATGCCGTCTAGCATGCTTTAGCTAAACATAATTATTTCCTTAACATAGATTTATTTACTTGCTTAATTCTTACTAATTACCTAGGGAATTAGGAAAACATCATGGAGAACGTGAATCGTGGATGAACGGAAATAGACAGAGTGATGATAATGGAAATGATCATAACAATTAATACTAAGATTAAGCGTCTGATACATGGTGTAAATGATAGAGTAAAGAAAATGAGTACAAGTGATGAAAAAGAGATAGAAACAAATACAGAAGAGTGTCAACGTCTTGACACAGATATGGACGGAGGTTTTACTTGCCGGCGTGTGGGATGGATGAAGAGAAGAGCTTCCCTCTCAAGCTTTCTCGTCTGGTAGAAGTGACCTTCGTACAGAGCTTCAACGGCGGGGATTGAAAGGATTCTTTGGTCGGAGACTCACCTCTCGGCCTTGTCTCTTGACTATCCCAGATCTACTCTGATCAGGAACTCAGACCAGTCTCTCTCTCAGCTCAGTATATACACGTTTCTATGTTTTCCAATATTCAAGTATCACGTCTCCCGTATCAAGTATATCTTTCAATGGAATTGTAGAGGCTTTTTATAGATGAAGCTTTGACTCTTTACATTGTGGTCTCCACTTTATTGTTAAGGCAGTTCCTAAAATGGTGGAGTGAATATTCCTTCTGTTACGCAATCAATCCCATCAGAAATGCACAACTAACAGCTGTACACGCGTTAGATTCCTCTACAATTGCATTGCTCTTTACATCTTCGATCGTTTGCCCGCATGCAGTGTTGTTTTTTATTACCGCATGCGGTTGAAGTTAAGCTCTTGATCGATTGTCACATGCGTCGTCATTGCGTTGATCGTTTCCTCATTCTTGATTGATGGGCGCAATGTGACGAAGATGCGTTGTTCATTTTATCTTTAAGCCATGAACGCATACGGTGACTTGATTTCCTGCAAAACAGAATTGAAACATTCTTTTCTACCATCGCAATGGTGTTAGTGGGTGTATTGACAACGATTTATAACTCTTGCATTTCTTAGCCAATTTTCATACATTCGACGAAACTTTTCTTCCTTTTAGCCACAATATCTAAATAAAACAGTATAAATAACTTGTATTTCTATGAGTTGGTGATTCTTGGACTTTCTCCTTTCGTTTGTCATTTATGAGCTATTTCTTTGGCTCGGGTTGTTGCGGCGCATTTAAATCAATGGTGGGCCTCTTCAATGGGAGCTGGGGCAGTGTGGGGAGTCTTTGAAGAGTATCCTCAGAATCTTGATGTTTATGAGGCCATGAACTTCTGGAATGGGTTCTTCCTCAATACCTACTCCCCGTGATAGGCATAAGCTTTAGACCATTCATGGGAAAAAATATTGACCTCTTATATGCCCTACTAAGGCTCAAAGCTGTCTTGCAATCAACTGGCCCACATCGATTGGAATGTCGCGCTCTACGCAATATGTGGCCATAACTCGATCCCTTGAGACTGTTTTGTCATGAGTAGTTGGGATCAGCCACCGTTTAACCAAATATACCCAAAGTCGCTCCTCAGGAAGCAGTGTCTTAGACGCCAGGGTTCTGATGCCTTTTGGGAAAACTGTCCACTTAGTGCCCGGTTGCATTAATGTCTATAGTGCATCTTCCATCTACTCTTCAGTAGGATCATCAATGATTTTATTACCCAGTGCATCTGGGTTGTCCTTCATGAAATATAGTTCATTGATGTTCTTTACGCTGACAGACACCATTTCCCCTTTCATGGTCACCACATCCCTGGTGCCATGCAGCCGTCCATTGTAGAAGTCACGCACTACCTTTGGAATGACGATGGAAGAGCACTAGCAAAATGTCTCCCATCCATGCTCTAAGACAACACTTGTAATCAGGTTTGGTAGTGGCTTTGGCGCAGGGAAGAATCCCATCTCCATCAGTATATCATCGTTTTCTCTCTTTTTCAATGGACGTCCCTTAGCCAACTTGGGCTCACTGCTTTCTACAACTGCTATGCCCTTCTTTTTGGTCAATGCAAGGCGGGATTCTTGCTTTTGTTTCCTTTCCCTCTCCTTACGTTGTTCCTTCTTCTCCCATCCAACAATTTCTTTGCCCTTCTTCTCTCTTATGCGTTGAACGTTCACTCGGCGCCTTTTCGCCTTCTCCTCGTTCTTTTTCCTTTCTTCTTCTGCCTTCTTCTTCCTTTCTTTTTCTTCCTCTTCTCTCACTTCTTTTTCAAATTCTTTTTCAAACTGCTCTGAGGCCAGCAAAATGCGTTGTTCCTCTTTGAGCCTTATCCTTTCTTCTTCTGCCAAAATCTCATTATTGCGACGCACCTCCTCATCTTGTAATTTTCTTCTTTGACTACCTTATGTGATGATTAGTTGTGCCCACAACATTTTCTCTTGCTTTTCTTCCTCCTCTTTTCTCCTCCTCTTTTTCTCTTCTAACGCATCTTGCAAAATTGGTGGGTCGATGGTTGATCCTTGTGGCGCCGCATCAAGGGGGTGATTTCTACATCTTCTCTTTCATCAGTCGCAACTGTTTGCAATGTTTCAGGTTGCGCTGATTCTCTCAGTTGCGCTGAATCCCTCTCGTCCTCCCTTATGGAGGCAGATTCTCCGTCCAGTTCTGGGCTCTCTGCCCTCTTTCTCCTCTCTTCCTTCTTCTTCAGGTGCCTATCCTCCCGCCTGCGTTCCCTTCTTTCTTCTTCTTTGGACTGGCTTTCTCAACTCCTCCAGCCCCTTTCTCTTTGATCTTCTTCTCTTTCTTGATTCGATGGGCTTGCTCATCTCCTCTAGCTCTCTTCTCTTTGATCTTCTTATTCTTCTTCTTCTCCTCAGCCACTTCCGACTACTTCTCCGCCACCACTTCCTCCAAAGCAACTCTGGAGGGTCCTTCATAGGATTCTGCATTAGCAGTTTCCTTAGGATCCAAGATAGCCAGAGCACTTCTCCTTGACGCTTCCTCCATCTCCTCCTCCGAAGGCAGTGGCTGATTCACAACCCTAGCTTCGGGCAGTCCTCCTTCCTTCTCCATGTTGCTGAGTATACTCCCCAACACCTCCTTATCGTCTCTTCTCTTCTTTTCACTTTCAGAGGAAAATGTTGGGAGTGAGGTGCTTCCTGAGCTCTACCCCCTTTTGATATGGAGTGGTTTGACTGTTAAGGGATTCCGTCGGAGTTTTCTGACGACTCGAGGGATGGTTTGTGGCTAGACGGCGAGGCGGCGGCTTGCTACAAGGAATGCCATCTCTCGCATAGTGAGTTGGGCTTTTGAAGGTGATGAGGGTGAAGAAGATTGTTGGGAAGACTGGTTTGCCATGGATGACGGAGTAAGAAAGCTGGGAAATTCTTTAGGGTTTTAGGAAGGAAGAAAGTCTGGTATGTAAAAAAATTCTATGGTTTCTGATTGCAAATGGATTCAAATAGACTCACAAACGGAGGAAGTGGGAATTTATAGGTTGGGCCTTGATGAGCCCAACGCAAATTCTGCGATGACAGGCCTTAAGGTACTAAAAAAGCCTGCTACCGCACTCCTCACTTTTATGAAGCATCAAAGAAGGACGTCCTTTCGTCTACTAAATCATCATTTCCTTGGAAGACGAAACGATTGGACTTTTTAATTTGCAAAATGAATTTTTTTTCTTTGATGTTTTATTCGGATGGATGCAAGGTTAAGAATTAACGCATGAGTTCATCAACGCAAATGCATCTTTGCAGAGAACGGGCAACAACGTATGTATCCCCACAACACACCCCTTAACTCAACGCATTTCTGAAGGACGGGCGCACGGTATTTCTACTGATGCAACACTACCTCAACATAGTGCATTTTTGCTAAGGACGGGCAAAGAATACATACGAGCGCAACACACCCCTCAACGCAATGCATTTGAGTTGGATGAACGCAAAATGTATCTTGTTGGTATAAGATGCACCCATCATCGCAATGCATATCGGGTGTTGATTGTTTTATTATTTTTATTATTATTATTATTTTTCTTTTTTTCAATATTTTTTCTTTTTTTATTTTTTCATCAACGTAAGTCATAAGGACTTTGCGGCATTAATTTTCTTCTTATTAATCAATCATTCACCAACATTTAAGAATAACACATTTAATACAGAAAAGTAAGGAAATTAAAGTGAGCACGGAAATAAATGCAAGAGAATTAAATAAAGCATAAATTCATAAATCAATGAAAGCAAGTTTAATGAAGCAATAAATGACAAAATTCATGAAGCAATAAAGATAGTAATTAAGAAAGCATGTAAACATAGAACTCAGAGATATGGACCGGAAGACAATTTTCCATGATGAATGCAATCCACACCTCCGCAGGTGATCAAGCTTGCCTGCACAATGTCTTCACGGACATTGCTCCTTCCCTTGAGATCCAGGGGCTTCAGAATTGTTTGGCAGGGTTCTAGGTGTTCTATTACGTAGATCGGATGCCAGCTGCCTTACTTGAATCTCCAAATTTCTAATTGAAGACGCCTGCGACTGCATTACTGCATCATTTTTCTCGATGTATTGCTTGAGTAGGGACTCCAATGAATTACCAGAGGTGTTAGAAGATGATGGTTGATTGTGTGGTTTGTCTCTATTGCCCTTGATTCTGGTTTGATGAAAAGGTTGAGGGTTTCCTCGATTCCCGGAGTTTCTATCCTGATGGTTACTTGGTCCACCTTGGTTATGATTCCCTCCCGAACCGAAGTTAGGGTGATTTCTCCAACAAGGATTATACGTGTTGCTGTAGGGGTTATTCTGGATAGCGCATACTTGTTGTGGGTTCGATGGGCACAGTTCCACCGCATGGCCCCGTCCACACTGGACACAACTAATTACGGCCACTTGTGTCGACGCATTGGGTTGTGCTGATCCTTGGAAGAGGGCACCTTGATTAAGCGCCATCGACTGGAGGATAGAGGTCACTGCGGCCATCTGGGCGGCCAAAGTTGTCATTGTTTCCGCAGGCATAATGGCAGTTTCATTTCTTCTTCTCTCAGAGGCTCTTCCTCCGTACCCGTCATCAACCCAGTCATCCATATTCCGCGAGATACGGTCAAGGATGACCTTGGCTTTAGTGTATGTTTTATCCATAAATCCTCCTACTGCGGAGGCATCAATAACAGCCTGCATTGATTTATTCAGGCCATTATAGAACGTTTCCATTAGAACGCAATCGGGTATCCCGATATGCGAACAATTCTTCACCAATCTTCTGAATCGCACCTAGGTGGTGCTAAGGGTCTCATTATCCATTTGCTCAAAGTTCAACACATCCTTCCGTCTTCTTGCATTGACTGCCGGAAGGAAGAACTTCTTCATAAACCGTTCAACCAACTGATCCCAGGAAGTTATCTCATTTAGCTCTAGTGAATGAGCCCACCTCTTAGCCTCATCCCTCAAGGTGTAAGGGAAGAGGTATAGTCTGATACCTTCTGGGGTAACGCAGGTATAAAGAAGTACCGCACATCTTGACAAAACTGGTCAGATGTACATGTGGGTCCTCACCTTGTAGACCCCCAAATTGCCCTGTATTCTAAATCATCTGGAGCATAATCGGTTTAATCTTAAATCTTGCGTTCTCCTCAACTATCGGTCTTGAAATACCAAATAAGAAGTCATATAGATTGGGCGTCGCATAGTTCCTCATTGGGATGTTGCGGTCAGCAGCAAGGAAAATGGGATCTTGCACTGGCCTTCCCATCCCTTGATTCACTCCGGGTGCCACATTATCATTGTTGTTTTCTGCCATATTGGCTCTCTTTTGCCTTGCTCGGTTCTGGCATGCCCTTGCGCGAAATGTACACTCGATCTTTGGGTCAGCTTCGAGTTCTGGATCAGTTCTAGTACTCATAAACCGTCAGACTACTCTTCGCGATAAAAATCAGTACAAAGAGACCTGTCCTGCAAAATATCACAAACGTACTCAACACTAACCGTTACCAATCCCCGACAACGGCGCCATAAACTTGTTACGCATAATTTTTATCTCTTTTACTTATAGCATGTGAACAAATATGAATATGGATGAATAAACAAGCTCATGTTGCCATAAACTTGGTGACATAAAAATGGAAATGGAGTGTGGATGTTGTGTTATACATTACTACTTCTAGATATGTGTTGTTAACTATATGCTTGTAGTATGCTATACGTTGTCACAAGTTTCCTTGTGCTGAAACCAAGTATAATTCCAATGCAAGTTTTTCAGAGTAATTCGAGGTCGAACAGAGGGATTTTTTTCGTTAATGCATTACGTTCGTGATACATGCGACCGATTTTTACAATTAATAAAGAGTTTGGTTTGCACAAGAATTTAAAGTGCGATAAAAATAAATTGCGTTGATAAAATAAAAGTGCGTAAAAGTAAATCCTAAACTATTATGATACAAGATACAAGATACATGATACATGATATTGAGTTTGAAACTGACTGTGAAGTTTATACAAAGGACCGTGGTATGCGATGGCAAGTCTTTAGGGACGAATCAGAAATAGAAAGAATAACTAGTAAAAACATTGCAAGTTCATTAATTGCATTAAAGATGTAATTAAGGTTCTGCTTTCCCTTGGCGTACACCTCTCGGTGATCGGCCGCATTCCCATATCTCTATGGTGAAACAGGGATGAACGTGATGAACGCAAGGTTGCTTCTATTTTTGGAAGTACTTCTCACTTTAGTTAACGCATTCTTCCAACCCTCTCTCGATAGGCGGAATAGCATCTTCACTTCTGCTCTCATAGGTGAAGATGCCGTCTAGCATGTTTTAGCTAAACATAATTACTTCCTTAACATAGATTAATTGACTTGCTTAATTCTTACTAATTACCTAGGGAATTAGGAAAACATCATGGAGAAAGTGAATCTGGATGAACGGAAATAGACAGAGAGATGATAATGGAAATGATCATAACAATTAATAATAAGATTAAGCGTCTGATACATGGTGTGAATGATAGAGTAAAGAAAATGAGTACAAGTGATGAAAAAGAGATAGAAACAAATACAAAAGAGTGTCAACATCTTGACACAGATATAGACTATTAAACGTTAGTCATTTTTAGTTCTTGCCTTTGTGTTATTTTTCTCCGCTAAATCACTTTATCGAATATTTATCTTTAAAAGTTGGCTTCAAATCATGCTCATATAAAAATACTAATACACATACTCAAAATTACAATAAATTTAAAGGAACTATTCACAAAATATTCAGAGATCAGAATAAGACATTTTAATAGTTTTTGAAACAAAATAGCAAAAAAGAACAATCAATAAGGTTAGTATTTCATCTACCTATACCACCTAAGGGCTCTTTTAGAAGTAGCAACTGAGTTCTCTACTCAATTTATTACCTTTAAAAATTAAATGAGAAAAAAAAATTTCCCATTTCTAATCAGATAAATTGTAAGCAATAGCCACAAACTATATAGAATTGTTGTTTGATTACATAGTAGAAATTTGCAAAAAAATGAAATAATTCTTAGATTTGATTTGATTTGAAGATGAGTTTTGATGCATGGCTTTAATTGCGAGAGATGGCTTCCTTAGCAGACTGAAGGGTGTTTGCAACCGCTGCCGCCGCCCCGGCCAGGACGCCGCCGCTCGTTGCAAAATTTTCCGCCGGGGGATGAGACTGATGGATTACCTGCACGTTTCTCTTTTCTAAGCCTTGTCCTGCCGATGATCGATAGTCGACTGTCTCTACTCTTTTCTCCATTTGACCTTGTGCATTTCTAAGTTCTACCTCCTGATAAATCAATTTCAAATGGTGAGTAATATTCAAAATAAGTTCGATTATAACAATTATATGGTCTTTATTTTTTTTTTACTTTAATACTCTAACGAAAGACTAATAATAATAAACTAGTCACTCTCTTCCTTTTTGAAGTTAAATTTTATTTTTGTTAATGGTAATAATATCCAATGCGAATATGTTTTCAAGTTTCGAGAGAATATATATATATATATATAACTTATTTAGCCCGACAATAATTTAGACATATTTAATTGAAAGTATATATATAAAGTAAAATCAAAATATAGGGACAAATAATATTTTAATCTAATTTTTTTTTTCTTTGGCTTTTCGCTCATCTAATTCCCTGAAATGCTTAAAATTGTGTCTACTTTAACCCAAAGAAATAATAAAAAATCTCACTTGTTATATTTATTCATTTTTGCTCGTGAGTTACATAATAATTAAATTTTGCAATATCATTCTTTTCCTACGTCATCCATAGAAGGGGAATGAGTTATTTAATAGGTTTATTGAGCATCCTAACTAAACATATGCATGTTAAATACTTTCATCATTATAACTCAAACAAAGATAAAGGATTTTGAATGGTTTTGCTAACCTAAGTCTAGATCAAATTAATTATGTCATCATATTGTTACCAAAAGAAGAGATTCAAATCTCTATGCAGTTTCATATATTTTTATTGAACTAAAAATATCCGAAATAAAAGATATGGTGATGAAAGAAAGAAAGGGAAAAAGCTAAAAATACGGAGACCAGAGCCAACGTTCGTGAGGAGAAGAAGAGGAAGAGACATACCTTGTTTGCCTGCATATTCATGTTGATTTTCTTGGCAATTACCAAAATGAGCTGCCCTTTTTTTTCTGCAAAGGAACTAAGGCCTCTCTTGTAATGTGAAATAATATGCTCTCTCAATGTCTGAAAACATTTTAGTGTGAAGAGATTCAAATTTTTGGGTCAAAGTTAGTGGCTGTAATTCTCTTACCCATAAATTGTGCCGATGGACAAGAATGGCCAAGTGACCACCTCAATTAAGATCACCATAAATTTGGTCCAACACTTTCAAATTACACCCATCCATTTTAATTTTAGAAAAAAATTCACTAAATTAAGAAGGTGTTCCATCAGTTTAAAGATTTACTACATTATTAGGATGCTGATCCATACGCTCTAGAAGTTACTACATGTATAGTCTATTTTGACATCAATTTACAAAAATGTCTATTGTTGATGTGACATAGTTGAATAGAAGGATTTGTGCCTTAAATCCTCGTAATTAACGTGTTATTTATTAATTATTTAATGATTTTATTTTCGATATTGTATTATTCACAAAGATAACAATCTAAAGTTATTAGTGCAATCTTGAAAAGTATTTACTTAACATACGACTGGATCTAGAGATGTCCATGGGTGGGGAAGCTTCCCTGTCCCCATCTCCGTCTCCTCATTTCATTCTCTGTCCCCACGAAATTCCCCATGGAGATCAGGGCGGGGATTCCCCATGGGGAATTCATAGGGATCGGTTCCCTCGGAGAAAAATTTCCCCGTTTATTTTTTTTAATATATTCATTTTTAGCAATTTTGTTTATTCTCAACCAAATAAAATTATATATATTAAATGAGTTATTTCCAATAAATTTTTCATTCAAAGAAAATAGTATAAAAATAATACTATTATATGTAAAAATATAATTTAATCCTATAATTTCTAAAAGTTAAAATTTAAATATTACAATATTATAGTCAAACTTTCCATTTAAATACTACAACATTTATGACTTAAGGTAGAAAGCCTTAAATGTTAAAAAAATTTAGAAATGTATTAAAGTACGAAAAAGGTTGAAATGAAAATTAAAAAATAACTAACTTTTTATACCACAATTTTTTTAAAAAGTATATAGATAAAATAATAATAATAATTATTATAACTATTATACTACTACCACTACTACTACTACTACTAATAATAATAATAATAAGTAATTATTATTATATAAATATAATTATATAATATATACGTCGGGGATTCCCTGCCCTATTCGGGGCGGGTCCCCGTGGGGTAAATAGACATCCCTAACTAGATCATATTCAAGAAATAACCTAAAGTGTTCATAGTGGATAAATAATGGATGTTACAAATGGCTACGATCCACTTTGTAATTGTTACAAATGGTTTGAACCAATTTGTTAATGTAGAGACGTGTAGCTGAGATATATATCACATGTAATGAATTTGTATAAGACTAGACCACAAAATATTTTACCTCTCTTTGTCAATCCGTTAACTGAATAGGACTTGATCTTAATTTTGAGTGCTACTAATTGTGAGGGTTCGTCCTTTGATTTGCATGGAAGTAAATGAACTTAGTAGTTGATTCTAAGCCTACCATTTTGGAAATTTGACCAAGAAGGGAGATGAAAACATGCTTTGATTTGTTTTCTTTTTGTGTCAGTTGAGTATGGCAAGATTTTTGAATCAGTCTTCAACGTCCAAAGGACAAGTTTCAAATTTTGATGGCGAGGTAAGTGGCCTTCGCTACGAGCTTGCCGAGTTGACTTCCTTTGTCGCTCGCTTGGTGAGAAGGAGATCGCAGCAAGTAGAGGTGTGCAAGAGTTGCCTACTCGAGGGGCATCCCAAGAAAGCATACCTAAGGTTGCAGTGGATGCCAACACCATGTGGATTCTCCGAGGAAGGGTATTATGGTCCTTGGGACTACGAGCCTCACCATTCTTGGTGGGGGGAGTCTTTTGACCATGGATACTCAGGATGGCAACAAAGCTTTGGCAGCCAAGATTTCACAGCACCACACCAGTTGACTCTTGCTAAGACTTCAGGGTCAGGTATATCTTCAGAGGCTTTGGTTATGGAACTTGCTGACAAATATTTTAAGTTTGAGTAGGATAACCTCCGTAGACAGCAAGAGTTCGAACACATCAAGCAGGAGAGTTTTTTCCCCGAGGCAGAGGCAAGGACTGATTTGCAAAGTCTGAGTGACCTTGTTACTCGACTTGCAACTTTAGTTGGGAGGCCGAACAAGTCGTTGTCAGACCATTCCTTTGATTTTCCAGAGACCCAGAGGTATGAGGTAGTCCATGTCGACATAGGGGAGGAGCAGAAACTGCTTCCTAGAGATTCGTGCCCAGATATGAAATTGAAATTTTCAATTTCTGAACTTTCTAATAGTTCTTTTCAGCCTCAGCAGGATCTTCAAGCTAAGCGACAAAAATTGATCACCCATGTTGCCCAGCTGACGGAGACCATGCAGAAACTGGAGAGCACATTAGAGCAGTCCATCGTCTATACCTTAGAGGCCGAGTTCTTTGCAGAGTACTACTACTCTAGTGAAGATGAGGATGTCACTCCATGCTTGACAGTTTGTGAGGTTAAGTATGAGTATGGGCTTAATTAGGAAGAATCCCAGGTAACAGAGTCAGAGGCTCCCAAGCCTCGTCCTATTCTTTATACTGGTATTCCTCTCATGTTTTAAGTTTGCTCACCTTCGCCTCACGAATCAGTCAAGTCAGTTGAGTCAGAGTTTTTATTTCAGTTGAGTCCGTCCTTGAGTCTTTTGATTTTTCTTTTTCTTTTTTTTCAAACAAAATTAAAAATACAAAATTCGACCTGTCTGGTTCTCTTTAAAAGATGAAGAGCCTTATAGCCTTACCGGGCTATATAAACTCCTCCAAGAAAGGACCAGAGAAATACGAGAATTTCTTTGTATCTTGACAGGTAACATATCGCGTCGAGCAATCGACGTTAAAAATATGCCCTTCCTGGAGGGAGCCAGGTGATCAAATTTATTGCTTTCCTTTACTGTTTTCTATTTTAACCTTCTTATTTTTCTTTTTGTAGGTTTTTTCCCTCTGTCCTAAAGAAGAAGAAAATCACTTTAAGGCAATCTTCTTACCACCATCCCGTGTGTAGAAACATCATCAGGGGAGGTTTTCTGTTCCCTTATCTTTATTTTATTATTGAGCTTTACTTGAGATACATTGGGGACAATGTATCATTTTAAGTTGGGGGTAAGGTATGTTGTAATTGATGGGGTCCTTGAGTGCCATGCTCAGTGCTTGAATTTGCTAGCTTGCTCTCTTTCTTGGTTTGTTATGATGAGTAGTTGATGACACACCCTTTTTGTGATTAGGTTTGCATGAAACTATGTTTAAAGAGCATGATTATGATTTTTAGCCCGTTTTAAAAAAATTTCTTATCTCTCATGCATCTTTAGTTTATTGTCTAACGAAATTAGGACTTGCATGCTTAGAGTTGTATTATGGGGGCTTATATTTTCGTTTTCACCGCGAAAGACCTAGGTGATACGTGTTAAGTGGCTGAAAGCTCAACCTAGTAATGCATGCCTAAGATTTTTTTTTTCCAAACTCTTGTTTTGTATTGTAAAAGTCAAGTGTAGAGTATGTAAAAAGAAAATTTGTAAAAGGCGGAGTGTGTTGTAGTGTAAAAGCAAGTTTGTTTATTATTTTTGAAGGGGATTACTCCTCTTCCTTGAGTTATGATTAACCTGGGGCGGCTATGACACCCGTAATTTTCCTCTGAGCTAAAGTACCCCGAGGAATGAGTAAGCTTCGGAATCTTTCAAAAGACATTGCTCTAGTTGGATGACTCACATGACACCCATGTGGGCAAGCCAAAACAAAGGTGATGTGTCTAGATAAGGTTTCCTCTATTGTGTAAAGTAAAATATATACATACATATATATATATATATATATATAATAATAATAAAAGTTTGGTTTCCTTAAGTGTGTCATTACAAAGTTGAGTCTAGGAAGCTTGGCTCTTGAACCTTCAAGCCAGTGAAGGGGAAAACGAATTGAGGGCTCTATAAAACCATTCTGAGCTTTGCAAGCTTAATATTTAGTAGGGCTTTTGACTTACTTATGCATGAAAAGTTGAGAATTATACTTAAATGTACTTTATTGATTGATTGTAATCGGATTTCATTTTTTGATTCCAACTCTCATCCTTATAGACTGTTGAGACTAGAGTAACGACCCTTGTGATCAAGCAAGCATATTTTTTGTGTTAATGTGTAATTTTACCTTGCTCGAGGACGATCAAGAATTATGTTGGGGGTGTTTGATAGCACCAAAATTGTGTTATTTTCCTTTTCTTAATTTTAGGTTGTTACTATATTTAATGTGTTTATTTGATGATTTTGTAGACATCGAGCATCTTAGAGGTAGAATTCGTCATTACCAGCTAATTGGGGTTAATTTGGAGCAATTAGAAACTAATTGGGGTTACGTGGTGTCGTAACGCTATGAATTGAAGTGGACATGCACTACGGAGCAGAGCAGTGACACGACGCTGTATATAGACCAACAATCCTTCATGTTTTAGGGCGAGGGATCGACCCACAATCGGCCTCCAGCCGATTACCCTTTTCTTACCTCTTTACTTGTATTTTTCTCCCTTTTTCTTCTCATCTCATGTAACTAATGGAACGATGTCGGGATTTGTCTTCTTCATCTCAATAGGAGGTAAGTTCTAGCTATTTTCTAGTTTAGGGGAATTTGGAACAATGTAGTTCTTTGGGAGTTTTGTTGGAATGCAATCTTTTAGTTCTTGTTTATGGGTTTTAATCTAAATTGCATGATTTTAATTATTGATTGACGTCTAATAATTTGTCGTGTGATTCTAATGCTTTGTGATTACCTTGTAATATCAGACAAATACTTATAGGTTAATCCCATTGGACGCAATAGGTTATTTAGACAAAAAGGACTGCTTCTATCAACCTAGAGAAAAACCATGTTGAATGTTTGACTAGACGTTGGAAGTTGAACACTCATCCTAGCGTTATCCCTAGAACTTAATGCGATTAGTTAATTTGTATGGAGCAGATTCGTTTTCTATGCATGTTGATTAATTACGTAATTAGGACTATTGATTAGGATTCCAATCAATTGGACTAGGCATATTCAAGAAACTAAATTGCATTTAAATAACTTGATGAACAAAAATTGCATTGGCCAATTTCGACTTCCTTAAGCTAGATCGTTTCTTTAATTGCATTGCTATCTTTTATTTTCTTGCACTTTATTTCTTTTATGCACTTTCCTTTATCTTATCCACACCAAACCCCCCAATTTATCATTTTAACTGAAAACGTGCTTCAAGGAACTAATCTTCCGCGCTTCCCTGAGGTTCGACCTCGGATTTGACGCTTGCACTACTAGTTCGTATAAGTAGTTAGTTTGGTGATTTATAAATCTTATTTATGCGGCAGTCTTTTGGAAGCGACACCATAAAGACGCGTCCATCACAGAGTGTGGCCACTTAGAACTCCCAGTTGGTCGATACGATCAGTAGGTTGGACACTAAGTATGCGAAGCTTCCTTCCGAATCAGTGCCAAATATATGTAATGTTATTGCCTGCTATGAAGAGCTCTAAGGTGCCTGTTGACGAATCAGTTGAGGTTTTAAATGAAGGGAAAGCTGAGAATATTGAGGAGTAGATTGCTAGCCCATCTAGAAAATGGGAGGAGGGAGGGGGGGTAAGATTTGGTCCACCTTTAAATTTAAAAGCTAATATCCCTGTGTAGTCTTCATGTGGCAAAAGCTCTACTACAAAGGGCAAGAAAGTTTGGGTGGAAGTAAATAAGAATAAGGAAAAGAAACAAAAGGAAGAGGTCAAATATGAAGTAATACGGTTAGGTAATATTCTTGTTAAGCATGACGATCCAAGTACGTTTTCTGTGCCCTGTTTGACAGGCACTAGAAACTTTGATCATGCCATGCTAGATTTAGGGTCTGCAATAAACATAATGCATGCTCCTGTATATTCTGACTTTCAGTCCTACATTCTGGACCTTGTTGATATTTTGGTGCAGTTAACTTGCCATTCTCTTGTTAGGCCAGTTGATTTGGTTAAAGATATGCTTTTAAGGGTTAATGGCCTATCTTTCTCTTCTAATTTCTATGTGATTAATATGAATGTTTATTCTACTTTTCCTTCAGAATTGTCAGTATTATTAGGTCGACCCTTCTTAAAGGCTGCTAGGGTCGTTATTGATATTGATCAAGGGTCCCTAACTTTGAGGCATGAAGATAAAGTTGAAAAAAAATTATGATCGACTCTCCCACTACTAATAATCCTATTTGTTCTAATACTCATATTTTTTAGGACAGTGACCAACCTCTTAAGTTGGGGGTGGGAGATGGAGACTTGGTGGTCTATGGCGATTATGGTTGATGAAGCTGAGTCAGGTCAAACATACCGACCTTAAACAATTGCACTACCTAGAGGCAACAAGAATTTACATTTTTATTGCTTTCTTAGTTTAGGTTTCTTTTTTATTTATTTTTATTTTTGTTGAGTTTAATTCTCCCCTATGTTTCTTGATGTATAGATTTTTGGAAAAATATGAAGAGAATTACTTTTTCAAGAGCCAGGCATCACACCCATCCTTGTGCCAAAATCTAGGGAAGATTTCTATTTCCCTTTTATTTTGTCCCTTGTTTTTCTTTTCATTATTATATTGAGACAATGCTAGATGTTAAGATGGGGGTGGGGTATGTATGCGTTCTAGTTGGAGCCCTTGAGCATCTGAGTTCGGACTATTTTATTTATGTGCTAATATCCATGTTTGCTCATGTTAAATGGTTCATTATGTTGACTAGTCTATGACGCACTCCCTTGTGATTTTAATTTGTATGACATGATGTTTGATATGAATAATCATGATTTATAGCCCTTTTATTTTATTTTATTTTATTTTATTTTATTTACTTCTTATGCACGCTTAAGTTCTTTGTTTGCCTACATTAGGTATTGCATGCTTAGAATCATATTATTTAGCTTGTACTTTTGTTAATCACTCTGATAGGTCCCACTAATTAGAGAGTGCCTTGCATGATTGGTTGTAATGTAATATTGAAGGAGAAAAATGATTTATATGTCTACTTTGAAAAAAATCAACTTATATATATTTGCATTGAAAAGAAATATGGTGAAAGGAAAAGAAATGAACTTGTAATGTTATGCATGACTAGGAGTAGAAAGAGTTACCTTGCTGTGATTAGTTAGGACACTCGCGAGAAAAGAGTTCGTATAGTTCCGTGCAGTGTTGCATGAAAGCTAATAAAATAAATTCAATTTGGGATCCCAAAAGTTAAATTTCATGCGCCTAGTTGAAATATTACCGTATTGATTGTTTGGTGCTTGGTAGTTGGTGCATAAGCCAGTGTAGAGAAAAACAAATTGAGAGCCATTTAAAACCATTGCGGGCTATTAGGACTTAATTAGAAGGGCTTTCAACTCACTCTTGCATGAATAAGTTTAGATTCAGTTTTAAATTGTGCTTCATTGACTGATTATGAATTGATTTCATTGTTGAATGGAAGTTAAATTCTAAAAGACTGTTAAGGCTTGAGTAACAAACCATGCAACTTGTATGAGCATATTATTTGTATGACTGTGTGTTTTTTTCTACCTCACTAGAGGAAAATTAAGAATTAAGTTGTCGGTGTTTGATAGCATCAAAATGTGCTATCTGGCTCCGCTTAATTTGGTTTTGTTATTCGATTTTATATGTTTACTTGGCTATTTTATAGGTTTTAAGCACCTAGAAAGTAGAACAGGGCGTTAGTGACAAAATGCAGTGAGTTGTGAACTCCTGCCTAGGAAGGTGGTCCTTTGATTTGTATGGGTGAGAGTGGCTAGATCGCTAACTTAATAAGCCTACCATTTTGGAAAATTTTCAGATTAAGGAGCTAGGAACACAGCTACACATGATGGAATTCACTCCTTCCCTAATGTCGGGATAAGTAGATAAATTGCTCCTTTAAGGGTTGATTCCAAGGCTTGAACAATGTGGTGCTTGATAACTTGTAGAAATACAAGTTATTAAAGCTCAAATTATTAAAACAATGGGAGAAAGCGATGTAGAAATAGGCAATATTATGATTAAGTGCGTCAAACTAAAAGAAATTGTGATCGCTAATGCTCATCGCATAAAAGCAGTTAAATTGTGTTATTCTGTGTAGGTACAATGCAATGGCGCGTCTGATATTGCGATCCAAGGGAACAATGCGATGGAGCATTTGAGTTTGCAATCCAAGAGTACCTCAAAGATGATCGCGTAAAGATCTTACATAAAGGCGACAACATAATAAAACATGATGGGACGTAAAGCTGATAACGGTCAATTCTGAAATATAGTTGACGGCTGTTAAAGACCATACCGTTACAAATACATTGAACTTCTGGTGACTTTCAGATGGCGCACAGAGTATGGAAATTAATGTTGCCCATCCATTGGAAATTAATGCTGCCCATCCATGTAATCATTAGAGAGAAGAACTGCTTCACCTAGAAATCTATAAATACCCAATGTAAAAAGCTAAAGAGGAGGGGGAGGCGAAGCAGAGGGAAGGGAATTCTTGGGAAGAAATTAATTTTTGGAGAGGTCGAGAGACTGCCGAAAACAGCACGAAGGAGAGACACCCAACCCTTGCGAGAGTAAGATTCTACAATTTGAAAAAGAGTTGAAGTGATAAGAGTAGTGTAAAAAGCCAAAGGAAGCAAGACATAGCTTACTTGGCTTGATACTTCTTACTCCATTTATTATTTTGTACTCAACACTTTATTTGTAAAAATGGAAACTTTATTTTAATTTATGATCAGACTCTCCACACCATACATGAGTAACTAAATTTGTGAATGGGTTGAGAAGTATTTAGTTGGCATGACTTAAGCTATGCACTTTATGCGATCATCTTGTCTTATGTATGCTTCATTCATCATTTGGAGTACTTGAGAGAGTAGTCTAAAGACAGAATCTAGGCTTGAGAGAGTCGGATTAGATCGCATAAGCAAAAGTAGAGACTTCAAAATAAGTTCTATCTGCTACATTCCATACACATTGCATGCATCCTAGAAATAGGAAATGTGGCATTATGCATTGAGAAATGTAGTGCTTAATATTTGTATATAGCATGATCGCATGACTTGTACAAAATATGCTAGCCAAATCTCTTCTCAACCCCTTCATCGCATACTTGTCACAACACCATCCTTTCATCGCTCCGCATTTAAATCCATCAGATTAGAAAATCTAAATTAAATCACCATCTACTTCTTTATCACCATCGCAATAGAATCAGAGAGTCCGTCACATATCTATTTAGTAATCCTTGTGTTCGACCCTAGACTTATCAGAACCCTAAGAAGGCTTATACTTGGGCTTTATTAGGAAAAGTTGTATGATCATCGCATCCACACATCCCTACATCGCATATTCAGATACCATTGGAGCTTCAATCTACAAGTTTATAAGGTTCCCTCTATAGCTCAACTGTGATTATTGAGAATTTATTTTTGATAAATTTGAATTGTTCAAATTAATTATATATGATATAATTAATATAATGTATTTGATACATTATAGTATAAAGTTTATTTTGAGATGAATTAAATATTTGAATATGATTCAAATACTAATTATATGGATTGGATTTATATAATTAAATTTAGTATAGATGTGATTTATATTAAATACCATGATTGATTGAGAGAATTTAAACTATAGATTACATTGTATTTGATACAATATAAAAAGTATAGGTTATGTATTATATTCGGTATAAATATAGTTTAAGATATATTATATGATAAGTTGATCACGCACGCACGCACGCATGCAAGCGTGTATGCACACACACACACGCGCACACAAACACGTACACACACGCGCGCACCCGCACACCCGCACATACCCACGCACGCGCGCACACATACACACACACACGCACACCCCCATGCACACATACCCACACATACGCTCTCACGCACGCGCTCACGCACACACACCCACACGCATCCACACGCACAAGCACACACACACTCATACCCACACGCACACTCACACCCACACCCACCCACCCACCCCCACACACATAGAGGCACACGCACACGCACTCGCGCACACATACTCGCATACACACGCACACACGTACACTCACACACGCACACGCCCACGTCCACGCCCATGACAACGCCCACGCCCACACACACACACACACGCACACGCACACGCACACGCCCACTCACGCCGACCCACCCACACAAACACACACACACGCACGGGCACACACACGCACACGCACACGCACACTCACACTCACACGCACAGGCACACGCACACGAACAAGCATACGCACACGCACACACATACGTACATACACGCACACACATGCACACGCATATGCACACACACAGTCGATATGATTCCCCTGAAGAACTCTCCTATATGATTCCCTTGAAGAACTCTTCCCCAAAAAAATTCCTTCCTCTCAAAATCTTTTACTTCTCCCAAAATCGAGGAGGATTATCGTGAAGATCTTGGTTCTTCAACAGTAAAAGTATGTACTTAACGTATGACTGGATCTAGAGATGTCCACAGGGTGGGGATGAGGATGGGGAAGCCTTCTCCGTCCCCATCCCCGACTCCTTATTTCATTCTCCATCCCCGTGAAATTCCCCATGGAGATCGGGTTCCTCACGGGGAATTGTTTTTTTTAATATATTCATTTTTAGCAATTTTGTTTATTCTCAACCAAATAAAATTATATATATTAAATGAGTTATTTCCAATAAATTTTTCATTCAAAGAAAATAGTATAAAAATTCATTATAAAAATAATACTATTATATGTAAAAATATAATTTAATCTTATAATTTCTAAAAGTTAAAATTTAAATATTACACTATCACAGTTAAACTTTTCATTTAAATACTATAACATTTATGACTTAAGGTAGAAAGCCTTAAATGTTAAAACAATTTAGAAATGTATTAAAATACGAAAATATTGAAATGAAAATTAAAAAATAACTAACTTTTTATACCACAATTTTTGTAAAATGTATATAGATGAAATAATAATAATAATAATAAGTAATTAGTATTATATAAATATAATTATATAATCTATACATCGGGGCGGGATGGGGCGGGGACGGGGTCGGGAATGAGGACGGGGAATATAATTCCCATCCCCATCCCCATTTAGCCAATGGGGAAAAAATTATCCCCACTCCCTCCCCATTCCCCGTCTAATCGGGGATTCCCTGCCCCATTCGGGGCGGCCCGTGGGGTAAATAGACATCCCTAACTAGATCATATTCAAGAAATAACCTAAAGTGTTCATAGTGGATAAATACTGGATGTTACAAATGACTACGATCCACTTTGTAATTGTTACAAATTGGTTCAAACCACAAAATGGTTTGAACCAATTTGTTAATGTAGAAACATGTAGCTAAGATATATATCACATGTAATGAGTTTGTATAAGACTAGACCACAAAATATTTTACCTCTCTTTGTCAATCCGTTAACAAAGTACGACTCGATCTTATTTTTGAGTGAGTTGTGAACTACTAATTGTGAGGATTCGTCCTTTGATTTGCATGGAAGCGAATGAACTTAGTAGTTAATTCTAAGGCCACCATTTTGAAAACTTGACCAAGAAGGGAGATGAGAACATACTTTCATAAGATAGAATCTACTCCTTCCCATAAAGAGTAAGTAGGTTAGTAATTCTCTAACGTGTTGATTTCAGGTTAATAGAGCCCCCGTCTCACTGAGTCGAGAGTTCGGACCTTTGTTTATAGTTGAATCATAAATAAAAGAAATGAGTTACCAATTATTTTCTCTCCCCCACGTGACTTGCCTTAAGCTCATCACCTTGCTTTCTTTATACACGTTGTAGCACATTCGAAAATACAACAGAGAAGAAATACTTCAAGCAGAAAACAATCAAGCAAGAACACAAGTATGAAAGATTAAGGGAAGAAGAAGAATACTCATAAAGAATTAGATGGAAATGTGTTCTTTGATGGATTTCTATGTCGATTCTGTAGGAATCGAGTGATTAGATGGAATTAGAAGAAATATGAAGAATAAAAATATACACAAGATATACCTCATTCGGCACCCAATGACATAAAACTCGTATCTGCTAAATTTCCCATGAAAATATTCTTTCATTATCTGTCTGAATCTGAGTATACATTCTACAGCAGCAGTTTAAAATCATTTTAAACAGAAAGTTTCAGATTTCATCTCCCAAAATGAAAATGTACTGTAAATGAATTACTTGCTTTTACACTGTAAAATGCTGTGGATCGAATGCAAAGGATGTTGAAGAGTTCCATCCATAATCAGTAAGTCAAAAGTGGTGAACCACTGCAATGAACATCAGAAACACCAGAAATTCTCTGCCTGGGGGACAATGTTGTAATCCCCACAGCATCAACATCAAGATTTTGAATATTTTTTCTCTTCTGAGTTTCCAGATTTGCAGAAATCCCTTGACTTCTGGTCTCACCTTCCTTTTGGGTAGCCATGGACACCATTGCTTGAGCTTCTACCACTACTGATGCATCATCTTCCCCAGCATACAAAATCTTCTTTATTGCTCTTACAACCTGTAGAACAGAGTTTATCAGCTCGAGTTGAGCAAAAATGGAAAGAAAGAATTGGCATTTTCTAAAATCTCAGGGTACTTTACATTAGAGTCCTGTATCTCATGACTCTGGCATAGAATCTCAATATCCCTCAATTTGGCAAAGTAAAAATCTCTTTCCTTCTCAAGGCTGTCAATTGAAAGTTTCAACTCTGTGATCTGCATTGGATTTCTTATCATTTACAGTTCAGATATCATAAACAGAAAGAATTCACTTCCATATTGTAATCCATGAATTGTCTACCTGTTCATCATATACTGCTGCTCCAGAACTAGAGGAAGGCCTTGAAGTTTTTCCTGATTGATTTGCTGAGTTGACATTAGCAGTTACTTCATTTCTTCTTGCATTTTGAGAGGTTTGAGATCTAGATGTAGCCACTGAGTTCTTGGATGATGATTGAGAGGCTGCAAATTTCTTACTAGCTTCTTTCCCTCCCTTGCAGGCTTCTCTTCTTTCTAAAGCGTTATAACTGGAAAAGGAACCGAGTGATTTAACAAAGTATTTCTTCAAGAAAAACAACTTGTTATTGGATTCAAATGCTAGTGAAGCCTAAAAAACACTTCAGGAATATTTAAGGTTAAATTACCAGTTTAATACCAAGGCTTGATCTAATAATCATTTGGTTTTCAGTTTTAATTTTTGAAAATTAAGCTTATACTTATTCTACCTCTAAATTTCTTGTTTTGTTATCTACTTTTTATCAATATTTTCTAAAACTAAGCCAAGTTTTAAAAGCTAAAAAAGTAGTTTTTAAGAACTTGTTTTTATTTTTAAAATTTGGTTAAGAATTGAACTATTTTCAATGAGAACGGTACAAACAGTCGTGAGAAATTTAGAGGACAAACTTATTTTTCAAAAATCATAAACAAAAAATCAAATGATTTTCAAACAAGACCTAAACTTTCTAAATTATTTCCGGTAGATTTCCTAACTTCAGAAAACATGAGAAAGGCCTTGAAATTATACATGCCTTGGAATTCATTGACCCACTGGACACAAAATTAATGTATCTAATTTAAGAAAAATTTTGAAACTTCAATTTCAAGTCACTCATAATTTCCTGAACGTGAAAGGGAAAGAAAGTAGATGGAATTACTTGTGTAGAACTCCTCCGTTGATCGAATCACAGTACCACTTCATCCATTGCATGAACTCCAAGTTATCAAGTGGTCTACCTTTCACAAGCTTGCTAACCTCGATATGCTAAGAACATAAACAAGAATAAAAATTGCAGTTTCAGAACAACAGATCTTACAAATATTAGGTCAAAATCAAATCTAAATCAAACAACAAAAAGAAACGAGCATCAAAATAGAGAGAAATCCAACCTTCGTGATCTTGAGCTTGTTGAATACATCTTGAAGAACCTTATAGTTCTGAATCATTTCGTACTCGCTTTTCGCATCGAAATTGACCTTATGCATCGGCACCATCCCTGGATGAACCGCATCCATCAACTGGCACTGGACCGCACCAGAGCAAGACTGTGTAACAACATGAGGATTCGTCGTAAGAACAGTCAATTGCAGGTATATTATGAAATTGAGATCCAAAATGCAAAAAAGCAAAAATCAAATTGAGAGTGAATAGAATTGAAACCTCTTCAACTTTGGAGAGATTGAGGTGGAGAGTGGAGTTGATCCATGAAAGGATCTCAGATCTGCCAACGAAGTAAGCCGAATCCATGATTCCAATGCTTGAAGCCATTTTTTTGTCCTCCAAATTCTCTTAGGAACTAGGGTTTGAGCAGTGAGATTGTTGGAATTGATGTGTAAGATCTTGGGAAGAACTTTTTGCTTTTTCCATATCGTTGGGGTTTAATATGAGTAAGCTTACAACGGCTATTTCTTGGAAAGGTAGGGGGAAAATTCAAAATTAAAGAACATCGGGATCTTTCTTGGATTAAAATTTTTGAATTTCTTCCATGTAAATTATAACGAGCAGACCATGGCAGCCACGTGTTCCGAAAGTAGGCTATCAAACCGCCACATGCCATTACATTTTTTTCATTCAAATATAGGAAAATGAACAAATAATTTCGATAGTTTATCACTGTCTATCATTAAACATTTTTTTCATTCAATATAGACGGTAATATTTTACTAAATATTTTTAACATTTTTATCATTTAAAATAATTTTTTTTCTTTTCTTTTGGCTTTTTCATTATACTATTTTTTTGAAAGATTTATACCATGTTTCATCATTTACACATATTTTTCTTTTAATACGTGGATTTTTTTAATAATTTGATAATATTTTTCATGTAATAATTTTATTTATATTGCATATATTACAAAATAGATGTCCGATATTTGATGTCATAAAATACTGTTTTCAATCTCCAATCACCTTATGTATCTTACATGCTGTCTATATAATTTCACTTCCGGTGTTTGTTAGATCAGTGTGGGGTGGAGAAATCGAACCTCAAAACTCGAGGTCGATAATATAAACATATGACAATTGAGATACGCTCTTTGTTGGCAATTGTCTTAGAAATTTTTAACTTTTTATATGCAATATATTTATGATAGTGATGAAATTCTGACTATCAACTTCCTATGAGAATTTCATATAGATTTTTAAAAATTAAGTTTATTTCCTCTCATTTTTAAGAAAGTTTAAATTTTTTTCTAAGTTCAAGAGTTAAATTTTTAGTTAAATTCTAAAAATCAAGTCAAATTTTTAAAACGATAAAATAAATCAAGAATTTATTGACAGAAGAAGTGATTATAGATTTAATTTTTTAAAAAAAATGAAACGGTCATTAAAGGAGGCCTTAATTATTGGATGAAGTAATTTTTCCTTTTTAATAGGGATGTTGGGATTTTAATTCATACAGGTGAATTTATTAATTATTGTTTTCATGTAGTAATATAATATTAATGATAACAATGCATGCGACAAAAAAAACTATATTGACCATTTAATACCGTTTGATGTAAAAGTATCTTTAAATGGTTTTCTTCAATTTAAATAGACCAACATAACTAAATTCAATTTATAAAATTTAATATTTATATATTGTTTAGTCTTATACAACTTATAATATTATCCAATAAAAATATTATATTGGCAAACATTAATAACGAGAATCATAAAAAAACATAACAATTATGTAATTAATTAAAAGTTTAATTTTCAAAATTAAATGTTGAGAAATTGGAATATATAACAGAATTTTAGGTTTAATTTGAAAAAATGTCAAAATTAGAGCTAATTAGATTTTTGACAAATCAGATCACATGAGGGGTAATTTTCGAATATTTGTCTTTTATAAGTTTGTAAGTTTTGTGGTTGATGGAGTTGTAAATACAATATAATTGTTGAAGCTTAAATAAATATGAAGTTATAAATAAGTGTAGGGTTGGTAAAAAAATCTGCAAGATAGGTCCTTGCAGGTCCCGCCTCGATATGACCGAGGATAGGAGTCAAACCAGGGATTAAAATAAAGTCCCTGATCGAGAACGGGGTGTGGATGAGGAGAGTACCCTACCCTATATTCGATATTTTTTAAAAAAAATATATAAATGTATAGATATATAAAGTTCTAAGAAATTTGGAAAAAAATGGTTGTTTATTTAAATTATTTTTCATTTTTCATTTTCTTTTAATTTTTTTACTTTTTATTTTTTAAATTAACTTATTAACTTTCTTTTAATAAAAAAAATATTTTTATATTCAATGAACATGTGAGATTACTAAGGATAAATATAATTTTTTTAATAATTTTTTAAATGGTATTTTTCAATATTTCGAGGATGGTTCTCTCCCCGATGAGGAATCCCCATCCCCATCCCCGATTTCAATTTGCAAGAATGGGGATTAATTTTCCCCCAGGGATGGATAGGGAATATTCTTATAGATTCAGTTGTATCTAAATTTTTTTATTATTTTATACATATTATTATCAAATTAATTTATATTTTTTCTTTTACAATTTTTTTGATGTTTTCAATTTGTGCGTGTATATATATATATATTATTATTATTATTATTAGATTCAGTTTATTTTTTTCATCTTTTTCAATTTTTTGTTTATATTCTTATCGTATTTTACCTCATATTATGTTATTATGTTATTATATAATTTTTAACTATTTGAAATACATTATTGGTTATCAGTATCTTAACCGAAGTGTATGTTCTGGATACATAAGAATTCAATTTATATATTATATCTTACTGCTTTTTCCCCACCAATGCCGGCATATTTTGGTCATTAACTAATATACATTTACATATACAATGTAATAGTAATATGAAGTTATGAGATTTAACTAATATATATTTACATATAAATGTAATTGTGATGTGAAGTTATGAGGTTTTAACCAGAAGTTTTCATGATTATTGATAACATAATATTGTATCTTATTGATTTTTTCCATAGGTATGTTTTGATAATTAACTAACATACATTTACAAATACCATGTAATAGTAATACGAAGTTATGAGATTTAACTAATCTACGTTTACACATACTGTTAAGAGGTTTAAACCTCCTAAGTTCTAGGTTTTGTTTCCTTTTAATTTTGTTCTTTTGAGTCAAAATTGATATAACTAAGAAGATAATTAATTTAAATTTATTTGATAAGGGATTTGAAAAATTTTAATTAAGTTGATTAAAAATTTATAACTTGTAAAATTTAAATTGCAGCTAGCTTGCCAGGACCCAAAACAAATTATATTTTTAACCACTCTCACAAGCTTGTAGGTTAGTGGGAACGAGTTATCTCCAAAGGGATTCTTGAGATATCTTAGTTAATTAGTAAATTTGATGGTCACGATGAGGGATTTTTGAGATTATTGTGTGCAAAAAAATTTAAATGGCTTAAAGGTAACAGCGTAATTGAAACAAAAGTTCAATTTGATTAAAGGTGTAGCTTAGGGAATTCGGAATTTGGAATTTGGAATTCATCTATTTGTTTGCTTGATCATATAACTCTAGTTATGCAATGCTGGTTCGTTTTAACCTTAGCTCTTACATTTAAGAAGACCCAAGCAACATACCCTAATGTATTAATTAATTCCTTGATTAGCCTAGATGCCTAATTAATCGTGTTTGTTAGCAACCATAAGAATTAAGCATCAGCATTAAGAGAGGTAATCTAGCTAAGTCAATTAATAATCCAGACAACCTAAATTACTAAATTCGTTCCTGAAATTGATTAATCATGCAGTATGTTTCTGACAGGATTTTCCTAAACAACTTAAAATCCACACTCAAGCATGCTTTAACCCTTGCCTTTATGAGATTAACATACATTAGATGCAATATCTACTCTCAAACAATTAAAGGATAATGAGAATTGGCCAAAAACTCATAAACTCATGCAATGCATAGAAATTAAAACTTCATTCAAGAATAGTAAATTCAGCGAGCATTATATTTAAGAACTTGAAAAAATCCAAGTCTCCCAACAAAAATCAAATGGGTTTCAATCCTTCCTAAGCTAGAAATTACTTACCTTAGCCTCTCATGGTGTATCAAGATGAATCCAATGTAAATAAATTCAAAAATATAAGAAAGCAAATGCTAGGAATGATAAAAGATGAGATAAATCATGCTAGAGGCTGAAAAATCGAAAGATTCAATGACCTAATTCGAAAAAAGAGTATTTATAAAAATAGAACGGCACTATGGCACTTGTGCACAGTGCTACAGCGTCGATGCACGAGTGCACTTGATGTGCGTCAAAATGTTCGTAGTGTCGCACCACTAACCTAAACATAACCTTTCTGGAAAATGCACAGTGACGTTGCACATAATAGTGTTATGGCATTGTGCAGGTCTACTGCTGCAGCTTAGTTGAGAGTCGTGCATGGCGTTGCTGCACTGCACCAAGGGCACTTCTATAATTTTTCATCTTTTCCTCGCCTGATGCTTTCAAAGCTCTATTCTGGTTTGTTTTAGTTCCATTTCTGCTTCAATGGTCCATTCTACCCAATAAGTGTTTGATACCTACACAGTCATTGAATGAACGCTTAAAATCATAGAACACAGTCGAATTAAGAGGATTAAGATATCTCATTTTGGTAGTTATCAAATCACCTCAACTTAATTCTTGATCATCCTTAAGCAAGACAGAATCACACAATCATACAGAAATAAATAGGACAAGGCAAAATCACACAATCACACAGAAATAAATAGGTCACTTAATTGCTAGACTTGTTACTCCAATTTTAACAGTCTACTTTAAGATCATGCTCACAATCAATAATGTAATCCAAAAACAACCAATCAAATCAGGCAAATTTTAAGAAGTTTCTTCAAATCTATTCATGCATAAGTGAGTGCAAAACCCTTGTATTTAAACTTAAACAAACAAAAAATAGTTTTATAAAGCCCTCAATTCATTTTTCTCCTACTCTGGCTCAAAAGATCAAGAATTAAATTTTCTAAACCCAAAGTGGCATTAGCATGCTAAGAGGAAAACTAACCTCATTTTTTATTATCTCTTTATTTTCCTAGGAAAATAGAGAGAAAACCTTATCTGAAAAAATTGCCTTCATTTTGCCTTGCCTACATGGATTACATGAATAACATCCAACCACGGGCCAAATTTCTTTAAAGATGACTAAGCTACTCATGTCTCGAGAACGTTTTCGTACTGTGGAAGCTACGGGTGTCATAGTCACCCCTGACTACTTCCATCCCAAGAAAGAGGAGTAAACCTCACTTTATTATTCTTTGTATTCCTTTCCTTTTTCCTTTTTCCTTTTTCCTTTTTTCTTTTTTCTTTTTCTTATTTTTCTCTTTTTTTTAAAGATAAGTGAGCATGTTGATTGGTTAATTCCCTATACAAGTATTACTAAGTTGAAGTTTAAGAGAGTATAATGTTTATCCCCAATGCCTTTTTCGAGTTGACAAAAAAAATATTGGCTAAATAATGTAATTCTTAGCATGCAAGACCTAGGATATAGGCAGACAAATAACTCAAATTTGCATGAAAAATGAGATGAAGATTTTTAAAATAGGCTAGAAAAATTATTCTTTTTTTCTTGCTACATTATCTCAAACAAGCAAAATCCTAAATGAGTGTATCATCAACTATCATAATAATGGGCAAGGCAATTAAGAAAACAAACAATCAAATCACACAAGTACGAGCTCAAATGCTCAAGGACTGCTAGATATGCATCAACAAAAGCAAGCGAAAACCGAAACCACCCCCAACTTTCAGAGCATACATTGTCCCCAAAATATCAAGATAAAAAATAATAGGTAGAGGACAAATTAAAGGGGAACAAAGAGACTCCCCTGAATTTGGGCATGCTGTAAAGTGGTTGAGCTTGCTTTAAGATTCAACCACAAATGATTACTGTACAAACAAAAATTTCCAATCAAAATAAAAAAGAAAAAACAAGAAGTTAATTTAAAAAATGAAAAATAAAGGAAAATAATAAATTTTGCTATCTGGCTGCCTCCAGAAAGCGTAAATTTTTAAGGTCGGTTGCTTAATCGTATTCTGCCTGATCATACTGGCTTGGAGTTGATCGACATCTCTCTATCATCCTTCTCTCAAGAATTTTCTTCACCATCCTATAAAGATAAAACATCGTCGTAAGAGAAGGGATTAGTGAAAGCATCATACTCATAAACAAGGTTTTTTTTAATTGTCCATCACATTTAATAGATAGAGACCCTTCACCAACATCTATTTTGGCCTTGACAGTCTTTAGGAAAAATCTCCCTAACAGCACATGATTCTAGGAAGCAGAGTAACATTAAGGACATAAAAATCTGCAAGAAAAAGAAATCCATCCATATGTAGAGACATGTGAGTGGGGGTATTCTACATAATAAGATTGTGTAAGAATGACCCTGAAATAATCACTGTTACGTATTAACACCGTTTACGATTAACACTGATTAATTTCACTTAACGATGACCTAGATAACTTGATCTGAATCTTGAGCTATCTATGAACTCCTGTTTATTCAGAATTATCCCTTGATCTGCATGGGTGAGAGTAAGCTCAATAGCACTGCTCAATATTCTCCTATTTCAGGGATAAGACCGGGTAGATAGCTGGGGACATAGAATTTGCAAGACGAAATTCACTCCTACCCAACTTAGGGATAGTAGAAAGGTTGTTCTCTTAAGTGTTGTTCTCGGGTCTTGAACAAGGGGCCCTATCCTCTTACTGGCCCGAGAGGGAATGGATTTAATGATTAGATCCAAAATCAATTGTTCATTAGAGGGACAATGGTACTTAAGGAGAAAAGATGTAACTCAAAGGTAAATCAGTAATTGACCTAGCTGAAGTTAGAACGACCTGTGAAGGATTGGCTTATCGATAACGGTTATATCAAATGGACACAAATATATCTACAGTGAGGAGAATGCAGCTACGGACTTTAATGGAGTATCCCGTTAGTTAACGAATGTTGGTTAACTAGGTTAAAGAGTTTGGTCGGTTAATCTCGGATCGTTGGAGCTCATGATCTGTAGGTCCATTAGGTCCCTCTACTAGCTCATAAATGGACTAAAATCTTAGATAGTGTGGTGAATGAGTTTAAACCGTTCAAATCTTGGCTTAAGGAATGAAAGTAAGATATATACGATATATCGACATTTAATTACGAATTTAACGGACAAATAGAGTTAATTATAATATTTAAATATGATTTAAATATTAATTATATAAATAGGGATTCATATCGTTTTTAGAAAAATCGGGACAAGTGGAAAAAAATAATATTATTTTATAATAAAATAATATTATATTTAATTAAATTAATTAAATATTAAATAATTTGTATTTATTTAATTATTTAATTAATTATTTTTTAAAAAATTATTTTTGGAAATTCATTGAAAAATTAATTTTAAAATTGATTTTTGAAGATTGGATTTTCCCACTAATTTCCCCACTAACTAAGCTAGGAGCTTGGTTGTCTTCTTCACAATTAACCAACAAATTAACCATTTTGTGTTGTCAAATTTTGATGCAATTAGATTGCATGTTATTCTTGGCATAAAAATGGTTAAGAATTTTGTGAAAAAAATGTTAATTTTGCAAAATTCAATCCATTGTTCATTTTCTTCCCAACCTTCATTCCTTCTCAAATTCACCATAAATTTGGATCCCACCATCCAATCTAAGCTTAGAGAATAGTAGAGAAGACTCTTGTGGTGGTCTACAACCAAGTGGTGCTGAAATTCATCAAGAATTGAAGGAGAATTTGGAGCTTCAAGGGTAAGTGTTCTTGAAACTTTGTTTTTCCTTTTTTAATTGCATGTTTAATCCTCTAAATTGAGCATCTTAGAGTGAAAATTGATCAAATCAACTTCTGCTGCATGCTTATTTATCCAGCAATTGGTATCAGAGCTAATTAATTTCACTCATTTGCTTTGGTGGGGCTTAATTCATGAGATGAATGTTTATGGGAGCTAAATTGGTTTTTCTGGATTTGGCATTTTTTTTACCCTGCATTTGTGGTCAATTGTTGTAATTAATCTGGATATCTTGCTCGTTAATAAGTTGGGAAGAGTCTACATTTTTTCCGAGATTTATCGAATTGTAATTTGGCCAAATTTCGAAGAGAACCGGGAAGTGCTCATGAAGAAGGAAAACAAAGCAGAATTTTTTTTTCCTCTTGTTGAACTCACGGGAGGAAGAAGAAGATGAAATTGACGGGTCAAACTTTGACCGGTTCAGAAAAAGTTTGACCGACTCAACCTTTTTTTGGACCAGTTCAACCCTATTTCGGCTGGTTCAGCCTGTTTTCGAGGTGTTTCAAGCTGGTTCAAGCTGGTTCGAAGTGTTCAGGACTTGTTCGAGCAGTTTTTTTTAAAAAAAATTATGACTGTAATAATTTAGGTTTTTGCTTTCTAAAAATGCCAAAATTGGTCCAATTTAGTGTGTTTTAAATTTATTTATGCATTATGAATGTATGTTTAAGTAGTTTAAATTTATTTATGCATATAGTATGCCATATAGACTTAAATCCCCACCATAGGATAAACATGTTTCATGCATTTTATGTATGTTATAATGTATTTTATGCATGATTATTTTAATTTCATGAGTGTTAACATAATTCGTTATATTAATTAATGAAATGTATATATATGTTATGATTTTTTTGAATTGTTTATTTTATAATTGTTATAAAATAAATTAGAATTTTAAAATCTATAACAAAGATAATTGCATACTCACCTAGGGTAAAACCGGTGCAACTCAAATCAACCTCTTTTAATAGTTAAAATTAGGTCGATATCTTGTAAAATTGTATTTACAAAACTCACCCAACAAAATCCTATCTAAGGCTGGAGGTATTTAAGTTGGGGGTTTACGGAACACCTCCTACCTAGGGATAGAGTTGGCGTTTGTTGAGTTAACCCAATTTTATGAGCATGCGAGAGCGGTGTAAGGTGAGTTAAAATGATTTAAATCACTTAAACATCATAGGTTAATGCAAACCAGTATAAACATTATACTTGGATTGTTCACCTAGACTTAGATTGTATATATTTAGCCGGAATATAACCAAGTAAATACCCAATTAAATTACAACACTTCAGTAGGAGATTAATAATGTATACGATACATTATCATTAACTCTCATGTCCCTACGAGTTCACAACGTGAGATCCCATGCTCGGCTTCGAGTTGTTATTTGGGCAATCACCCTTCGAAAAGTGTTTTCATGGGTCAATAACAAGGTGAATAGGGGAAGTAGTTCATAGTAAGTGGGTGAAGGGTGTGTGTCAACACATCCTACGATCTCTTCTATTAGGTTTCACTGTGAGATTCTTATGTTGCACCTGCTTGGCGTTTATAGGCGTCTATCCCTTCGGAGGGTTTGTAACATAAGATTTGGAACTCCGTGAACTCCAGAAATGGATAGAGTTACTTAGGTTCATTTTCAAGCAATTGTTTCTCCTTCGAGGGCTTGTTTTGATTATGATATTTATGATTCGAAAATGGAGGGTATACACTTACAAGACTTACTAAGTGTTAGTAAAGTTCTTGACCAAAGAAAGGGTAACTAAATACTATAAGAATAAGAGTTATTTTGGTACTAGTATCTAGTCAAAAGTATCTTGATTCAATGAAGGAGTGGTCGACTGCCCTTCGGTAGGGGCCATTCTAACTCACTAAAGTATCGTTGCAAAATAGATAATGAAATATGGGTACATTATTACTTGCTAAATCAATTGGATTAAAATTTAGAGTAAATTCACTAATTAAACTTGTTCATTTCTTTCAGCAATGAGTACATCTATAGTTCAACGATTAGCTTCCGAGAAACTTAACGGCGATAACTATGGAACTTGGAAATCTAATTTAAACACTATACTAGTTATCAACGATCTGAGGTGAATGAATGCATTGAATGACTTTCCGCTTGTGAATGATAGTCTTTCATAGCGATAGCGGCCTATGGAATTCAATTGATTTTAACGGAGGAATGTCCTCTAGTTCCTGCTCAGAATGCGAACCGAACTGTTCGGGACGCTCATGACAGATGGACTAAGGCTAATGAAAAAGTCAAAGTCTATATTTTGGCAAGTATATCAGATATACTATCCAAAAAGCATGAAAAAATGGTCAACGCTAAGGTGATCATGGACTTACTGCAAGCCCTATTTGGACAACCGTCCTCCTCGGCTATGCATGATGCTATCAAATATATTTACAATTGCCGGATGAAAGAAGGAAGGAATGTTAGGGAACATGTTCTGGACATGATAGTCCACTTCAACATTGCGTAAGTAAACGGGGTTGTCATGAACGAGAAGAGCCAAGTAGGGTTCATCATGGAGTCTCTTCCGAAGAGCTTTTTCCAGTTCAGAACTAATGCCATGATGAACAAAATAGATTATAATCTTACCACTCTTCTCAATGAGTTACAGATTTACCAGTCCTTATTGAAAAATAAAGGTTCAGAGGTAGAGGCAAATGTTGCTACTACCTCAAAGAGGAGATTCCAAAAGGGATCTACCTCTGGAAATAAATCTGTCCCAAAGAATAAAGGTATTCAGAAGAAGAAAGGAAAAGGGAAAGGGAAAACACCTCCCACTACTACTGCAAGAGGCAAAAAGCCCATTGCAGAGAAAGGAAAATGTTTCTACTGCAATGCTGATGGGCACTGGAAAAGAAATTGCCCAAAGTACCTTGCCGATAAGAAGGTGGAAAAGAGAATCAAGGTAAATTCGATTTACTGGTTCTAGAAACATGCATAGTTGAGAATAATGATTCTACTTGGATACTAGATTTAGGAACCACTAATCATGTTTGTTCTTCTTTTCAGGAAACTAGTTCCTGGAAACAACTAGGACATGGTGAGATAACTCTTCAGGTTGGATCTGGGGAATGCATCTCAGCATTGGCAGTGGGAGATGTAAAGTTATTTTTTGGAAATAGATATATATACTTAGAAAATGTTCTGTATGTACCCTCTTGCAAGAGGAATTTAATATCTATTTCTTGTTTGATTGAACATATATACAAAGTTTCTTTTAAAATTAATGAAGCGTTCATTACTAAAAGAGGTGTAAAATTTGTTCTGCAAACTTAAATAACATCTTATATAACTTACAACCAACCAGAGTTAAGACTATTTACAATACTGAAATATTTCAAACAGCCGAAACTCAAACAAAATGACGACACGTTTCTCAAAGTACTTATCTTTGGCACTTAAGACTTGGTCACATTAATCTCAATAAGATTGAGAGATTGGTCAAGAATGGACTTCTAAACAAGTTAGAAGATAACTCTCTACCACCATGTGAGTCTTGTCTCGAGGGAAAAATGACAAAGAGATCTTTTACTGGAAAAGGTCTTCAAGCCAAAGAACCCATAGAGCTCGTGCATTCAGACCTTTGTGGACCAATGAATGTAAAGGCTCGAGGAAGGTATGAATATTTCATCAGCTTTATTGGTGATTATTCAAGGTACGATTATATTTACCTAATGAATCATAAATCTGAAACCCTTGAAAAGTTCAAGGAATTTAAGATCGAGGTTGAGAACCAATTAGGTAAAACTATTAAAACACTTCGATCTGATCGAGGTGGAGAATACATGGACTTAAAATTCCAGGACTATATGATAGAACATGGAACTAAGTCTCAACTTTCTGCACCTAGTACGCCATAGTAGAATGGTGTATCTGAAAGGAGAAAAAGAACCTTGTTAGACATGGTTCGTTCAATGATGAGTTACGCATCATTGCCTAACTCGTTTTGGGGATTCGCGGTGGAGACCGCGGTTTATATTTTGAATAATGTTCCTTCTAAGAGTGTTTCAGAAACACCCTATGAGTTATGGACAGGGCATAAAGCTAGTTTACGTCACTTCTGGATCTGGGGTTGTCCAGCACATGTGTTGGTACAAAATCCTAAAAAATTGGAACGTCGTTCAAAATTATGCCTATTTATAGGATACCCTAAAGAAACGAGAGGTGGGCTATTTTATGATCCTCAATATGAAAAGGTAATTGTATCAACAAATGCCACATTCCTAGAGGAAGACCATATACGTGATCATAAACCACGCAGTAAACTAGTATTAGAAGAGATTTCAAAAAATGCTATAGATAGATAGATTAACAAAAGTTGCTGATCAAACTGGCCAATCAACAAGAGTCGTTCATAGACCAAGCAAATCTAGTCCGTCACGTCCATCTCAAGAGTTGAGAGAGCCTCAACATAGTGAGAGGGTTGTTAGAAAGCCTGACCGGTATATAGGTTTAGCTGAAACCAAAATCACCATACCTAATGATGGCTTAGAGGATCCATTGACCTATAAACAAGCAATGAATGATGTTGATCGAGATCAGTGGGTTAAAGCCATGGACCTCGAAATGGAATCTATATACTTCAATTCAGTCTGGGAACTTGTAGATCAACCTGATGAGGTAAGACTTATCGGTTGTAAATGGATTTACAAACGTAAACGAGACCATGTGGGGAAGGTACAGAACTATAAAGCCCGATTAGTAGCAAAGGGTTATACCCAGGTAGAGGGGGTAGACTATGAAGAAACCTTTTCACCTATTGCTATGATAAAATCAATAAGGATACTCTTATCCATTGCCACTTTTTATAATTATGAAATTTGGCAAATGGATGTCAAGGCTGCCTTCCTAAATGGCAATCTTGAAGAGAATATCTACATGGTCCAACCAGAAGGGTTCATAGAACAAGGTCAGGAGCAAAAGGTTTGCAAGCTGAATAGATCCATTTATGGATTAAAACAGGCATCTAGATCCTGGAATATGAGATTTGATGCTGCAGTTGAATCTTATGGCTTTGAACCAAACGTTGATGAACCTTGTGTATACAAAAGGATCATCAACTCCACTGTAGCATTTCTTGTTCTATATGTAGATGATATCTTACTTATTGGAACTAATGTAAGATACCTTACTGACATTAAGAATTGGCTAGCAACTCAATTTTAGATGAAAGATATGGGAGAATCTCAGTATATTCTCAGGATCCAAATAGTTTGGAACCGCAAGAATAGAACGCTAGTTATGTCTCAAGCATCTTATATAGACAAAGTGTTGTCTAGGTTTAAGATGTAGGATTTCAATAGAGTTTTTCTACCTTTCAGGTATGGAATACATTTGTCAAAGGAACAATGTCCTAAGACACCTCAAGAGGTTGAAGATATGAGACGAGTTCTCTACGCATCAGTTGTCGGTCGTCTGATGTACGCAATGCTATGTACACAACCAGACATTTATTTTGAGTAGGAATTATCAGTAGGTATCAGTCCAATCCCGGGTTTGCACATTGGACTACCGTTAAGAATATCCTCAAGTATCTAAGGAGAACGAGGAGCTATGTGCTTGTGTATGGAAATAAGGATCTTATCCTTGTCGGATACATTGATTTCGATTTTTAAACCAATGTAGACTCAATGAGATCTACTTCGGGATCGGTATTCACTCTTAACGGAGGAGCAGTAGTGTGGAGAAGTATGAAGCAGAGCTGTATTGCCCACTCCACAATGGAAGCAGAATATGTTGCTGCATGCAAGGCAGCCAAAGAAGTAGTATGGCTTAGAAAGTTCCTAAATGATCTGGAAGTTGTTCCAGACATGCATCTACCAATCACTTTACATTGTGATAACAGTGGGGCAGTAGCGAACTCCAAATAACCAAGAAGCCATAAGCACAGAAAGCATATTGAGCGTAAATACCATCTCATTAGAGAAATTGTGCAAAGAGGAGACGTTATTGTGAAACAAATAGCATCTGAGCACAACATTGCTGATCCATTTACAAAGGCCCTCCCGGCTACTGTTTTTTAGGGCCACCTGAAGAGTTTAGGACTACAAGTAGAACAAATAAGGCAAGTGGGAGAAATTAAAATTGTGGGTATGGGATGCCCTAGTTTATTGTATTTAGATTTCTCTTCCTATACTCAACTTTGTTGTAACCCACTAGGAGTTTTAGTCCAAGTGGGAGTTTGTTGGGTTGCATGTCCTAAAACTCGTAGTTTTTGTAAATAAGTGAATTTTAGTACATATGAAGTTATTCAAGTGAATTAATTGTTTATTCTAAATCCAATTAAACTACGAACCCTTGGCTATTATTATGAGTACTTGAACTTTATGTGGAGACATAAACAGGATCAAAGTTCGAGTAAGTAGCCTAAATAGTCTATAGTACATGGACATGTAGAGACATGTGAGCGGGGGTATTCTACATAATAAGATTGTGTAAGACTGACCCTGAAATAATCACTGTTACGTATTAACACCGTTTACGATTAACGCTGATTAATTTCACTTAACGATGACCTAGATAACTTGATCTGAATCTTGAGCTATCTATGAACTCTTATTTATTCAGAATTATCCCTTGATATGCATGGGTGAGAGTAAGCTCAATAGCACTGCTCAATATTCTCCCATTTCAAGGATAAGACCGGGTAGATAGCTGGGGACATAGAATTTGCAAGACGGAATTCACTCCTACCCAACTTAGGGATATTAGAAAGCTTGTTCTCTTAAGTGTTGTTCCCGGGTCTTGAACAAGGGGCCCCATCCTCTTATTGGCCCGAGAGGGAATGGATTTAATGATTAGATCTTAAATAAATTGTTCATTAGAGGGACAGTGGTACTTAAGGAGAAAAGATGTAACTCAAAGGTAAATCGGTAATTGACCTAGCTGAAGTTATGAACGACCTGTGAAGGATTGACTTATTGATAACGGTTATATCAAATGGACACAAATATATCTACAGTGAGGAGAATACAGCAACGGACTTTAATGGAGTATCCCGTTAGTTAACGAATGTTGGTTAACTAGGTTAAAGAGTTTGGCCGGTTAATCTCAGATCGTTGGAGCTCATGATCTGTAGGTCCATTAGGTCCCTCCACTAGCTCATAAATGGACTAAAATCTTAGATAGTGTGGTGAATGAGTTTGAACCGTTCAAATCTTGGCTTAAGGAATGAAAGTAAGATATATACGATATATCGACGTTTAATTACGAATTTAACGGATAAATAGAGTTAATTAAAATATTTAAATATGATTTAAGTATTAATTATATGAATAGGGATTCATATCGTTTTTAGAAAAATCGGGACAAGTGGAAAAAAATAATATTGTTTTATATTAAAATAATATTATATTTAATTAAATTAATTGTATTTATTTAATTATTTAATCAATTATTTTTTTAAAAAAATTAAAATTCAATTTTAATTCAATTTTTTTGGAAATTAATTAAATATTAAATTGTTGTATTTATTTAATTATTTAATCAATTATTTTTTTAAAAAAATTAAAATTCAATTTTAATTCAATTTTTTGAAAATTCATTGAAAATTTGATTTTAAAATTGATTTTTGAAGATTGGATTTTCCCACTAACTAAGCTAGGAGCTTGGTTGTCTTCTTCACAATTAACCAACTAATTAACCATTTTGTGTTGTGAAATTTTGATGCAATTGGATTGCATGTTATTCTTTAATAAATAGAGACGATTTTGGCAAAACAATGGTTAAGAATTTTGTGAAAAAAAAAAAAGTTAATTTTTCAAAATTCAATCCATTGTTCATCTTCTTCCCATCCTTCATTCCTTCTCAAATTCACCACAAGTTTGGATCCCACCATCCAATCTCAGTCTAGAGAATAGTAGAGAAGCCTCTTGTGGTGGTCTACAACCAAGTGGTGTTGAAATTCATCAAGAATTGAAGGAGAATTTGGAGCTTCAAGGGTAAGTGTTCTTGAAACTTTGTTTTTCCTTTTTTAATTGCATGTTTAATCCTCTAAATTGAGCATCTTAGAGTGAAAATTGATCAAATCAACTTCCGTTGCATGCTCATTTATCCTGCAGGGGTCTACATCCTTCCTAATCAAAAGCAAACACTTCATTAAAATCTTCTTCAATTAAAGGCTTATGGAGATCAGACGGGCTTATAAATTCTACGACACTGACATTTCTTAGCTAAGGCTCCGGTTGAGCTGGGAGCTTACAATTATGATTGTCAAGTTTACTTACTGCAATAGCCAGTAGGCTTATCTGATTTTCCAGGTGCTACATCCCCTATTCTAGTTTCATTTTGAAACAACAAATTCTCCTTTTGATATGTCATTCTGTTCTGCTAGAGTTTCCTGATAGTTTTCGCCAAACTCTTAACTATGTTCTCCAATAGCGTGCCAGAGTTCGAGCTGTTGGGCTGGTCTACCTGTCCTCTTCCCCATCGGAAGTTTGGGTGATCCCTCCATACAAGATTGTACTATAGGAATGAAATCCCTATCACAGTGGAAAGCACAGAACCAAAACTCATTATTAATTTGAGATTTTTGAAATACCCTTATACTGGGCAATTAAAAAATAATACAGAGACAAAAAAGAAAAACAAACATAGCCTACCGTAAAATTAGAACCTAGATTAAACATGCCTAAAAAGCACAAAAAAGTGATAGAAAACTTTTACCTTTTTATAACCAAATGGTGCTAAGTATGTGCAAATATCGTCCCCTGGTTGTTTTGGACCTGAAATTAACATTGATATCATCATGTGCTTTCATTTCATACAAAACCATGGTGGAATATTATAAATAACCATCATTATAGGCCTACAACTATATTTAGAACTCATTTCACCATGTGGATTTACTCCATCGGCTGACGATACTAAATGAAGATTCCTAGGTTCAGAACCGAAGTCTAGCCATTTAGAGACTACTAACTTCCAACCAGAGAGTCTGCTGGATGTCGTAACTTACCATCAACAATTCTTTCATCAATGTGCCAAGTCAAGCTTTTAGCACAATCAATACTTCTAAAAAGCCTTTTAAATCGTGGAATTGGTGAAAAGTACCATATCACTTTTGAAGGTATTTGTTTTTTCCCACATTTTGTATCCTTCTTGTTTTTCCACCTTGATTCACCACATTCAAGACATTCAATTGCATCTACATATTCTTTTCTATATAAACAACAATCATTAGGCTATGGATGAATCTTCTCATATTCCATTCCTAGTGCATCTAAAGTTTTCTTTGCTTCATACATTAAATTTGGGAGCTCATTTCTAGTGGGCAAAATTTCCTTTAAGGTTTTGAGTAGTTCTGAAAAACTAGTATCACTACATCCATATCTAACTTTTAAATTATACAATTTGACTAATGTAGACAACTTAGTATATTTTTTGCACCCTTCGTATAATGGTTTTTCAACATCATTAACCAACTTCTCAAATCCATTTAGATCTCTTGAATATTCCTTGTGAGCAACTTTAACCATTTCTTTTAAACTTCCAACATCAGTCTCTTCATACATATGGGTGTTAAACTTAGAAGATTATCCACAAAATGATGAGTTAGGAAGCTTTTCCCCATGCCAAATCAAATTTTATAACTTTCAACAATCCTATTGACATATAAATCATCTCTAATATCCTTGCTACTATGCTTTTCACAATTCCCACATTTCAAACAAGAAACCCAAATATATGAGCTATTCGTATTAGAAAATCCAAATTTTATGAAGTTTTTCCACACCCAATTCATAATCTTTGGATAATCTACTCTTGTGCATCCATGATTTATCCATGGTTGTAAATCTAGTAAGAAAAGTTGATAAACAATGATTAACTTAAAAAAAACAAGTTGTGGGAAAACAAACAAGTTCCGAATACATACAACTTGTCATTTCTAGCTTTATAACATTCCAACTTCAAGAAAGTAAGACAAATCAGAGAACCTCAAGGCAAATCAGAGAACGAAGACAAACACATCTAAAAAAAATTGAAGCCAAGGTGTAATCAAACCTAAAAAAATTGAACCCAAGGTGTGCACGTGCTCTAATGTGCTAAACATATATTAATTCCAATAACTAAAAATTGAACCCAAGTTTGACAAAGCATTACTTAGTTCATAAATCTCTAACAAATTAGACACAATGACATATCTAACTTTGGCAACCATTTAAGTAAAGAAAAGTGGCAAGTTATTGTAAGTTCTCTAAAACTAAAGCCCTAACTTTGGCAAAGTGGCAATCTCAACTTTGGCAAGTTCTCTAAAATTTAATCTCATTCAAGAACAATATGAAACAAGAGTTTATTATGAGATTCAAGAATATACATGAGAGATTAAACCCAAACTTTGAAAGTACAAGCCTTAAACTAAAAAAAATCAAGCCCTAACTTTGAAAGTTCATGCCTCAAACCAAGAAAATCAAGAATTAAAGCTAATCTAAACAAGATTAAGTCGAATCTAAACAAAAAAAATCAAGATTAAGCCTAATTAAACCAAGAAAATCAAGACTTAAACCCAAGAAAATCAAGAATAAGCACTAACTTTAAAGTTCATGCTTCAAATCTACTTACCTCAATGAAGAATCTCTTCAAGATTGACGGAATAACAAAGATGCATTAAAGGGAGTGAAAAACCAAGAAGATTTCGGGTATATTTGGAATAAAATCAACTAAATTTGTTGGAATTTCTTTTAAATCTGTCTGATAGCATTGCAATGCTACAAAAAGATTGTTGCAACGCTATTGAAAAGTGTGCAATTTTCCCATCAAAACTCGTAGCATTGCAATGCTATTGAGAGTGTTGCAACGCTGTGTGCGTGAGGCGCCCATGTTTTTCATTCTTTCGTCAAAATATGTAGTGCTGCAACGCTACCCTGTATATTCTACAATTCTTGACGTTTTTAAAACGTGAAGAATCCATTAATTGAACTTGACATTTTTAAAACATCAAGTACTGTATTTTCCAGGAAAAATGCACAACCTACGCTTTTTAAAATCAATTCTTGACGTTTTTTCTTTAAAATCGCCTATTTCTTGACATTTTTTTCATAAAAATGTCAACTATTTAAAATTGCAAACGTCAAGAAATATGGTTTTTCTTGTAGTGATAACATATCATATATGCTATTAAACTCCCACTAAAGTATCCTAATATTTGTTTAGGTATATTTTTACTCAGGTTTGTTTCGAGTAATTAAACAACCTAAGTCGAGGTGTTTATCTAAATATAACGTTTATATTTGGATTTAACCTACGATATTTAGGTGATAAACCAGTTTTAAAATCTCACATCGCTCACGTATTGCTTATAAAATTGGTTAACAATACACAATTATTCGGCTATAATACCCAAGTAGGAGGTGTTCCGTAGGCCGTCAACTTAAGTACCCCAGCCCTAGATAGGATTATATATTGGTTGAGTTTATAACCAAATTTTACAAGATGTCAACCTATTTTAACTATTAAAACATGTGGTTAATCTACGTGAGCATGCAATTTATCTTTGTTATAGATTTTAAATGTCTAACCCAATTTTATAACAACTTTCAAAATTTTAGACATGCTAAGCATCCATAACATACATCAAAGACATTCAATATTTAATATAACATTTATATTAATGTTGGATTTTATATTCTAAAACTCGCAGTTTGTAAAATTAAACAAATTCTATTATCAATAAGAGATGTTGTTCAACATTTCTTCAATAAAGGTATTGAATCTATTAATTGCATTCATAAAATCTAATCCAATAAACTAAGATTCATGGTTATTATATGAATACTTGAACTTTATGTAGAGACATAGAGATTGATCAAGTTTGAGTAAATAGCCAAAATGGTCTATAATCTATGATTAAAGTTGGGTACCTTATTCTGGTTACACAATTGGATGCAGCCTATTCTGTAGCTGTTACAAGTTGTTGTAAAGATACTACAAACGAAGTGATCCAGATTCTTTCATATATTAACATGAGGAGTGGGGGCGTCCTGTGCAATGAGTTTGCATAAGATCGGACCAAGAAATAAGTCATTCTTACTTTATAACGATGCTTACTATTTATGACTGACTATTTCACTTAGATGATCTAGTTAACTCGATCCTAATCCTGAGCTAATTATGAACTTCTATTTATTCAGAATTATCCTTAGATTTGCATAGGTGAGGGTTGACTTAATAACGCCGGCTCAATAAGCCTCCCATTTTAAGGGTAAGACCGAGTAGATAGCTGGGAATATAGGGTGCAAGATGAAATTCATGCCTACCCGATTTAGGGACAGAAGAAAGGTTATTCTCTTAACTACTAAATCTAGGTCTTCAACAAGGGGCTCCACCCTCTCATTGGCTCGAGAGGGATTCGGTTTAGTGATTGGATCATAAATTAATTGTTCATTAGAGGATTAGTTGGAACTTAAGGAACAAGTGATAACGAGCAGAAATGCACATTATTATAGTGCTAAGTTATTAAACAATGCAAGTTTGAGTTGATAAAAATATACAAGATTGCGTCCAAAAGCATTAAGTTCATAACATTGCGGTCGCATGCGTCAATCGCATTAAAACAGTCAACTTATATAATTTTGTGCAGAATATGCATTTACGCAAGGTAGAAAATGTGATCCAAAGAAATCAACGGTCGAGCGCATCAAGAGATTGCGTTAACGCAAGGCTATACGAGCGCATTAAGAGATTGCGTTAACGCAAGGCTATGCGATATTTATGCTCGTGAATATCTGCTCAAGAAGGTTGCCGCATAAAGCCGGCACATCCTGGTGGATGCATCTGGGTGAAAAAGCATAATAAATCACGATGGGACACAAAGCTGATGATGATCGGTTCCAAATTAAGTTGATAAGTCATTAACGACCTACTGTAGCAAGTACACTCAACTTTTCGGTGGCAAATATTCGGCGCTTCAGACAGAGAATTAATGTCATCCCATCAGTCCAATCATAAGAGAGAATAAGCCTTTCACCCCGTAGCTCTATCAATACCAGAGGCCACCTTCAGTGAAGGAGTTCGACAGTTAGAGAAATTTCCCTTAGATAGAAGTAGCCTTGTTCTTAGTTTTCTTTTACTTAGAAGGCAGAAGCGAGGGAAGTGAGATTGTATCGAGAGATCATTCCGGTGAACTTGGAAGAGTGCTGGAAGCGTCAAGATCAGAGAGAGGTCCAACTCTTGCGGAAGCAGGAACATCTTTTGAGCAGAATTGAGTTAACAGTGTAAAAGTCTTGGAAAGCAAGGAATTGTTATCAAGCTCTCTACCCTTATCTTCCATTGTCATTTTGTACTCTAAACTTATCTATAGAAATGGAATTTACATCTTTATCTCTGTTCACTCTCTGTACATTACGCGTGAGTAACTAAATATGTCGAATGGGTTGAGAAGCATTTAGTTAGCATAACTAGGGATCTTCATTCTATGTGATTATCTTGTATTATGTATGCGTTATTCGTCCATTAGAGATACTCAGGAGGGTAGTCTAAGGATAGAATCTAGGCTTGGAAAAGTCAGGTTAGAATCTAGGCTCTAGAGAGTCAGATTAGAAACGCATAATTAAGAGATAGGAGCTTAGGAATAAGCACTGTTTGCTATTAACGCATCACATGCATCCTAGAGATAGGTTATGATTTGTATGCAGTCACCTTATCTTTGTGTGCATCTTGCATCATCGCATAGGCAAGAAGTAGAGACTTAGGAATAAGCTCTATGGACATTATCGCATTCATTGCATGCGTCCTAGAATTAGGAGCTGCCACATTTGTATTGGAAAATGATTTGTTGTCACATAAGTGTAGCATGAACGCATTCTTGGGAAACGCTAGCTAAAGACCTTCTCAACCCGTTCCTTCACACACTCAGTGTATCATCGCATTATCAATCTTTTCTTAACTCCGCGACATACATTTTATACCACAAACAACAACCCAACAACTTTTTGATTTATTGGTTACTACAAAGTCATCTTAAAAATTATTATCGCATATTGTGTTCCTTAGTCTTTGATTCGACCCTGGACTTACCAGGAAACTCTGCAGGATTTATACTTGGGTTCTGCTGAGAAAACTTGTTGCACAACGCATTTTCTATCATTGCAATTCCTTTCATTATTTCACCGCAAATAAACGCATCAAGTTTTTGGCGCCGTTGCCAGGGACTTCGGAAATACAGTGTACTAATAGTAATTTTGCTAATTTCTTTGCAGCTTTCAATCTCTGACGCATTACGACCCAGAGATTGAAAGAACATGCAGACGAAGATTGAGAGATAGCCGCCAACAACAACCACAAGAGAAAGATAATATGGCGGAACAACCTGAAAATGGAGCACCAAATGAAAATAATGTCATGGTGAAACCCATCTTATTGGTGAACAACCGCAATAGGCCCATTCGGGACTATGCTCGCCCAATCTCTACGATTTCTTCCCAGGAATCATGAGGCCCGCCCTTGATGGATCGCGATTCGAAATAAAACCAGTGATGCTGCAGATGATTCGGACTGCTGGACAGTTTAGAGGGAGGCGTGGCGAAGACCCGCATGCCCACCTCCGGAGTTTCATAGAGATCTGCAATACTTTTGTGTTCCCTAATATCTCCATCGAAGAAGTTCGACTAACTTTAATTCCATTTTCGTTGTGTGATCAGGCACGAAAATGGGCGTACTCTCTCGAACTGAAGAAGATTATTTCATTGGAGCAAGTAGTAGAGAAGTTTATGAAGAAATATTTTCCACCAACAGAGAATGCCAGAAGAAGAAAATTGATAACCAATTTTGAACAGGATATCGACGAATCGCTCAGTGACGCTTGGGCAAGGTTTAATAGGCTGGTAAGAGATTACCCACATAACGGCTTACCAGATTGCCTACAGATGGAGATTTTCTACCAAGGATTAACCCCTAAATCGCAGACCACTGCCAATGCGATAGCACCTGGAGGTCTGCTGGATAAAACGTATGAGAAGGCCAAGAATATCCTTGATCGCATTTCAAAAAATCACGGGGACTGGAGAAAAAGCGATCAAAGATTAAAATTGGAAACAATGGCGCGAACAACAGGGCCATTACATCCCTTCAGAACCAAATGACTGCGATGATGTGTTTAATACAGGGCATCGCAATTAATAGCACGAAAGCGAAAAAAGGGCAGGTCAAAGCAATTGCTCAAACGACCGCAAGTTATGTCATCTGTAGAGACGCACATCCGATGGAAGAATGCCTAGGAAATCCGCAGTCAATGTGCTTCATAAAGAATAATCCTTATTCCGATACATACAACCCTGGGTGGAGAAACCACCCCAATATCGCATGGAAAAATCAACAACAAAGCTTTCAACCAATGGTGCAAAAAGAAGGGCCACACAGATTTTTTTCGTGAACAAACGGTCCAATGCATAACCAAACCAACAGTTCATAGGCACTGCAATCTTCATCCTTAGAGAACTTGCTGAAGCATTACATTGAGAAGAACGAATCAGTGCTTTAGAATCAAGCAACACCCATCCGAATTCTCGAAATTCAGCTAGGACAGGTTGCGAGAACACTAAAAAATAGACCGCAAGGAGCGTTGCCAAGCTCAACTGAGCTCCTTCGCAACACTGGGGCTACGGGAAAGGAACAATGCTTAGCAGTCTCTTTGCTAAGTAAAAAAATGACTGTGGAAGTAGGGGAGGAACCCATCGCGACCAACTTGAATGCGGTAACAACCGAGAACCCGTTGACTTATAATTCAAAAGAGCCTGAGCAGATGAACCCAGAAGTTGTGTCCACCTCCAAGCCTCTAGAACACGAGATAGAATTCAGCTACCACCATTTCCAAAGATTGAAAAAGAAACAGAATAATGAAGAAAAGATTGCGATAGTGGCAATAATGCAAAATGCTATGATCCCACCAAAAATGTGCGACCCAGGAATCTTCACGATACCATGCTCAATTGGAGGGGTCTATAGTGGCCAAGCACTATGCGATCTTGAGGCGAGTATAAACGTAATTCCGCTATCAATCTTCAAACGATTGAATATGGGCAAACTCACACCCATGATGGACACTCTTCTACTTGTGGACAGATTCCGGATACATCTTGAGGGAGAGTTGAAAGATGATGAAATCTCAATTGATAAATTCATCTTGCCGGCAGAATTCATCATTTTGGATTATAAAGCGGACAAAGATGCACCCATCATATTGGGACGACCATTCCTCTAGACAGGCCACGTTCAAATTGATGTGTGCAAGGGGAAATTGTAATGAATGTCAATAAGGAAAAGCTTTGGATTAAAGCTGTCAAAATCCCAGAGGACTGAGAAAAGAAGAAAAAGCCGTGTGGATGTAAAAAGTCCAGCCTAAAATAAGCAGTCCCTGCGTTACTAATGCAACTCAAACTCATCAGGGACGCATTCCTTTTGAAATATCCTTTTTATACTAATGCTTCATGAACTCTCATCACTTGTCTTTTAATTGTTATCGTTTATCTGTCTTCATTTTACATCTTTATATATATATATTAAAAAAAGTTCGCTCGTGTTGAACGATCGTAGTAAACAATTTTGTAACTTTGTTTTTGTATTTGACCCTCTCAATATTTTTATTACAACGATCGAGGTAAACGATTGCGGAGGTGTTACAGAAGACGCAACTACTTAATTTCGTCACCACAATCTAAAGAAAGTAGATCGCCGCAAAGCAGGATGCGTCAACAAATAATGTGGGCGGCAGCGCAAATTTGGGGGTTGTATCTTCCTTGACTTTATTCCAAATTTTGCACTATCGCATCGCATTTTAATTTTGAAAATTTTATCACCGCATCCTCTTTGGTTACCTCAATCATTTAACATAGATCAATTTAGTCAGTCACCGCATGATTTCTCTTTTCCAATTATGATTTCAATGATGAAACACATGCTTCTATTTTTTCATATACACTAGAGTTAACTCAATTTTAGGACAGTCACCTCATGAAATATTTCTAGAAGTTAGTGGTCTGCTAGCTTTCTTTCAAACTAACCCTTTATGAACTTCCTAAGAATATCACATGAATTCTTTCAATCTTTTGGCAATGAGGACATTGCCGCATTTTAAATTTGGGGGTGCGGTATTCATTTTTAGCCTTGCTTATTTATATATTAAAAAAATATCACAACTTTGCGATCGGAACCTACTCGTAGTTGGATGTTCGCATGACATATGTGGGGCAAGCCAAAACGAAGGTAGGAATCGTGATCAACGCATAAAGAAATGACTGCAACTCCGCTGCCAAATGGGCATGAGTTTAGTCTGAGAAAGAGCACCTTGTTCATAGTTGGATGTCCACATGACACACGTGGGGGCAAGCCAAAACGAAGGTGACGTATTTGGATTAGCGCAAGTTCAGAGAGAAAAAATTAATAATGTCTAAAATATGCAAGGATAAAAAAAATAATCATTTAACACCCTAGTGAGAAAAGTTTTTTTTTAAATAAATCATGCGATGTCCTAGAATCTAGTAAAGTCTTTTTTAAGGTTAAACTTGCGGTCCCTAAATTTTAGAAATATTTTACGAAGAGACCTGGATAAGAATTAAGGAAATTTTGGTGTATAGGATTTGAATAAGGCATCCTTGAGAAATCTAGGAAAAAAGACTGCGGTCGATGTTCTAAAGGAAATCTTTAGCTTATGCTTGGCAACCATTGTTTAAATTTGGGGGTGTGATAACGAGCAGAAATGCACGTTATTACAGTACTAAGTTATTAAACAATAAAGGTTTGCATTGATAAAAATATACAAGATTGCGTCCAAAAGCATTAAGTTCACAACATTGCAGTCGCATGCGTCAATCGCATTAAAACAATTAACTTATGTAATTTTGTACAGAATATGCGTTGACGCATGGCGAAAAATGCGATCCAAAGAAATCAACGCCCGAGCGCATCAAGAGATTGCATTAACGCAAGGCTATACAAGCGCATTAAGAGATTACGTTATCGCAAGGCTATGCGATCATTTGCGCTCACGAATATCTGCTCAAGAAGGTTGCCGCATAGAGCCGACACATCTTGGTGGATGCATCTAGGTGAAAAAGCGTAATAAATCATGATGGGACAGAAAGCTGATGACGGTCGATTCCGAATGAAGTTGAAAAGCTGTTAATGACCTATTGTAGCAAGTATACTCAACTTTTTGGTGACAAATATTTGGCGCTTCTGACAAAGAATTAATGTCATCCCATCAATGTAATCATAAGAGAGAAGAAGCCTTTCACCCTGAAGTTTTATAAATACCAGAGGCCACCTTCAATGAAGAAGTTCAACAGTTAGAGAATTTTTCCTTAGATAGAAGTAGCCTTGTTCTTAGTTTTCTTTTACTTTGAAGGCGGAAGCGAGGGAAGTGAGATTGTACCGAGAGATCGTTCCGGTCAACTTGGAAGAGTACCGGAAGCATCAAGATCAGAGAAAGAGGCAACTTCTACAGAAGCAGGAACATCTTTTGAGCATAATAGAGTTAACAGTGTAAATTGGTCGAATGGGTTGAGAAGCACTTAGTTAGCATAACTGAGGATCTTCATTCTATGTAATTATCTTGTATTATGTATGCGTCATTCGTCCATTAGAGATACTCTGGAGGGTAGTTTAAGGATATAATTCAGGCTTGGAAAAGTCAGGTTAGAATCTAGGTTCGGGAGAGTCAGATTAAAAACGCATAATCAAGAGATAAGAGCTTAAGAATAAGCATTGTTTGCTATTAAGCATCGCATGCATCCTATAAATAAGTTATGATTGTATGTGGTCACCTTGTCTTTGTGTACATCTTGCATCATCGCATAGGCAAGAAGTAGAGACTTAGGAAAAAGCTCTATGTACATTATCGCATTCATTGCATGCGTCCTAGAATTAGGAGTTACTGCATTTGCATTGGAAAATGATTTTTTGTTGCATAAGTGTAGCATGATCGCATAGTTTGAACACAATCTCGGGAAACGCTAGCTAAAGACCTTCTCAACCCGTTCCTCCGCACACTCAATATATCTCTCGCATAACCAATCTTTTCTTAACTCCGCCGCATATATTTTATACCGCAAACAACAACCCAATAACTCTTTGATTTATTGGTTACCGCAAAGTTATCTTATTAATTATTACTGCATATTGTGTTCCTTAGTCCCTGAGTTCAACCCTGGACTTTCCAAAAATCTCCGCAGGATTTATACTTGGGTTTTGCTGAGAAAACTTTTTGCACAACGCATTTTCCATCACCGCAATTCCTTTCATTATTTCACCGCATAAAATAAACGTATCAACAAGACGTAATATCGGAGGTAAAACAACATATTGACCCAACCATTATTACCAACAATCTGTGAAGGGTCAACTTACTGGTTATGGTTAAATCATGTGGACACAAATATATCTACGGTGAGGAGAGTGCAACTATCAAGCTATAGTGATGTGACTCACTAGTTAACAAATACTGATTGTTAGAGCTCATGATCTGTAGGTCTATCGTAAAATATGAACACCTTGAATTATTAAATTGAGTGAATTTAGAATCATATCAATTTGAACTGTTCAAATTGAATTTCAATTTGAACAATTTCAAATTGAAATTAGGGTTTTTTAGTTTGAATTAGTTCAAATTCAAATTAGGGTTTGCATAATTATATTCAATATAATTAAAGTTTAATGTTGAAATTAAATGAAATTGGAGAGTGTATAATATCTAAATGTTGGTTTAAATACCAATTACATGAATAAGATTCATGTTTAAATTTTAATGTATGATTAATTTGATATTTGATATTAAATTAATAAAAAAATCAAATTAATTTTCAATTTTAAATTCAGTTTAAGAAATTGGATTTTGTAATTTTAGATTTGATTAATTAAGAATTAATTAAATCATTTTTTTTTATTAATTTTAGAATTAATTAAAAGAATTAATTGGAAATTTAGAAATTTGAAAAATCATTTTAGTGGGTTTTTCCCACAAACATCTCTAGCATGAGGTGTAACCCTCATGGTTATTCAAATTTACACACTAATTTCCACTAAATTGAGAAAGAAGCTACTAGCCATGAATTTGTTGATGTTGCCTACATGTTGTTGAGGATGATGAACGGAGTTGAATGCTGGAAACGAGTGTCTACATCATTTTCTTCATCCTTTTCAAACCCACAAATTCACTTAAATTTGAGTTCCACCACTCAAATTCAAGGCTGAGATTAGTAGAGAATACATCTTGGTGGCTCACAGACTGATTTGGAGCTGAATTGAAGTGAAGAGCAACTTGGATTTGAAGATTTCATCACAAAAGGAAGTAACTTCAAACCCACTTGAATATGCATGCTTTAGAACTCAAATTAAATGTAATTAGAGTGTTTATTAATTTTGTTTGCTTCTGTTGCATGCTTGTGTATTCTATCAATTAAAACATTTGAAACCCTATACATGCATACTATATATTATAACATCTTTTAACATACTTTCAATACATGTAACATGCTTCCTATGGTGGGATTTTAAATCAACATGGCATACTTTATGCACATACCAAATATATTTAATTATAACATATATCACAAGCATAAATAATTAAACATAGACTAATATGGTTTTAGTTTTGGCATTATCAAGCAAACAAAAGCCTAATTATTACAAAATTTAGCAAAAACCAGCTTCAAAACGCTTTTGGATCACTCGAACCGCATTGAACTAGACCCGAACCTCTCGAACCGGACCATCAATGCTCAAAATTGGGCTAAACAAGGCAAAAATCATCGAGTACCATCAAGCATCGAGTATGCCATCAAGCATCGAATATACCCTCAAGCATCATGTTGGGTTTTATGTCCTTAAACTCGTGCTATGTAACTAATGGAACTATTCTGAAAAATTCAATAAAGGTGTTATTGAATAGATCTATTGCTTGAATAGAAATCCAATAAACTTGAAAATTCCTTGACTATTGGATGAGTACTTGAACTTTATGTGGAGACATAAAAGTGGATCGGGTTCGAGTAAATAGTCAAAGTGATCTATATATAGTATATGAATAAGGTTGGGTACCTTATTCTGGTAACACTATTGGATACCGCCTGCTCTAGAGTTGTAATAAGAAGCTGTAAAGTGCTACAAACGAAGTGATTCTAATTCGTTCATGTTGGACATGAGGAGTGGGGGTATCCTTGTGTAAAAGAGTTTGTACAAGATCGAACCACAAAATGAGTCACTCTTATTTTATAACGTTGTTTACTGTTTAAGTCTGACTATTTCAAAGCAATGACCTAGGTAACTTGACCTTAATCCTGAGCTATTTATGAACTCTTGTTTATTCGGGATTACCCTTAGATTTGCATAGGTGAAGGTTGGCTCAATAGCGTCGGCTCAATAAGACTCCCATTTCAAAGGTAAGACTGGATAAATAGCTGGGGACATAGGGTGGAAGATGGAATTGACTCCTACCCGCTTAAGGATAGTAGAGAGGTTGTTCCCTTAAGTGTTGATTCTGGATCTTGAACAAGGGGCCTCGCCCTCTCGTTAGCCCGAGAGAGAATCGGTTTTGTTGATCGGATCATAAAACAATTGTTCATTAGGGGATCAGTGAGGACTTAAGGAACAAGAGGTAATTTCGGGGGTAAAACAGAGATTTGACCCAGTTGTTATTATGAACAATCTGTGAAGGGTTGACTTACTAATTAGGGTTATATCGAGTTGACATAATATATCTACAGTGAGGGAAGTTCAACTATGGGCTTTAGTGGAGTGACCCATAGTTAACGAATGGGGGTTAGATCGGTTTAATGAGTTTAGCCGATTAATCTCAGATCGTTGGAGCCCATGATCTGTAGGTCCATGAGGTCCCCCTACTAGCTCGAAAATGGATTTGCTCAAGAGTAGCGTGATTAGTTAATTTGAAACGTTCAAATTAGAATCAAACGAAATTAGAGAATATATATTTAAATATGATTTAAATATATCAAGATGAATTTGTGTAAAAATTAATTTAATATTGGATATATTAAATTAATTATAATTATTTAAATTGTTTAAATAATTATTTATTAATTTTGTTAGAAAATTAAGTTATAAATAATAAATTTTGATTTTAGAAATAAATATATTTTTAAAATCAAAATAGATTTTGGAAAATAAAAATTACACAAAAAACGAAAATGGTTTTTCATCTTCATCTTCAAGAGCAGCTCACAATGAAACCCACTTCTTCAACCTTCATTAACTCCAAGCATGAGTTGCATCTCATGCAGCAAATCTCATTGCATGAATGTTTGCAATATATTGAAGAGATTGGAGTGAAGTTGAAGTGAAGCAACCGAATGAATTTTTCTGGAAAAATTCTTAAAGAAGAAGATGTTCTTTATTTAGGTTGTTGTAGTGAGCTTTCTCCAAATTCCTTTGATTCCAGCTTATTTTTAATCCCACAACTCAATCTAGAGTAGCAAAAGAATAGTAGGGAAGATCTTGTGGTGGTCTACACAAAGATTTAGAAGAATTTACAGCTGGAAATAGAGATTTCAATGGTTCTTCAAAGGTATGTTCTTAAAACCCATTAAACTCTGTTTAACATGTTTTCTTTTCTGCCAAAATTAATGAATTAGAGTGTTTATCGATCCCGTTCACTTCCGCTGCGTGCTGCTACCAATCCAACTCATCGAGTATTTCACTAAATACCATCGAGTTGCATCGAGTATCATCAAGTATGGCATCATGCATCGAGTATTTCACAAACTACCATCGAGTTGCATCGAGTACCATCGAGTATGGCATCGTGCACCGAGTATTTCATAAAATACCATCAAGTTGCATCGAGTACCATCGAGTATGGCATCGTGCATCGAGTATTTCATAAAATACCATCGAGTATAAGCATCAAGTACCATCAAGTATGGCATTGTGCATCGAGTATTTCATAAAATACCATCGAGTTTCTCATCGAATACCATCGAGTATGGGTCATCGAACATCGAGTATTGGGCAATGGCTGAAAAATCCAATTTCTGCCGCTTGACCTTCTTCACTTCTTTCTTTAATTATATCCTAATTGCAACTCTAATGACTCCAATCAAATTAAAGACACTTAATCACACATTAAGGTTCATCAATCAAGAGACAATTATAAGAATTACAGCATAATTGAAGCGAAAACAATGCCAAAACTCAGAAGAAACCATATCAGTTCATCATTTTCATACAGCTTATGAAAAACACCCACCAAAACTCAATTTAACGCTGATTGAATGATTAAATCACGCTCTGATACCAATTGTTGGGATCTACTAGCATGCAATGAAAGCAAACAGAATCAATAAGCAATCTAATTACATTTAATTTGAGTTCTAAAAGCATTCTTAAACAGAAATTTAAGAAGAGGATTTCTTAGCAACATATCTTTGATGAATTCTCCCAATTTCAAGCTGCTCTTCATGTGATTCAAGCTCCAATTCAACAGTGAACCACCAAGAGATCTTCTCTACTATTCTCAGCCTTGAATTTGAGTGGTGAAACTCAAATTGGAGTGAATTTATAAAGGGAAAAATGGGTTTTTAGATGATGAACAAGATTTCTGCAGAAAACCTATTTCCAGCAGCAAGCCTCACGTTCCTCAGCCAAATTAGAGTGCTTTTATCCACTTTTTTCATGCAAGCACTGAATGAGACATCTCAAGGCCACCTCAATTGCATATATGTAAATGGGATTTGTGTGTGTATGTGGGAGCAACATCTCAATTGTGTGAAAATGTGGGAAGATCCCATTCAAAACTAATTTCCAATTTTTGTTTAAATTCAAATTTTAATTAATTTAAAAAACTAACTAAATTTTAATTTAATGAATTCATGATTAATTAATTTTAAAATATCAAAATTCAATTTCTCAAATTGAAAATTAATTTGATTTTTAATTAATTAAACATATTTAATAAAATCTCTCCAGCATGCATAGGTGCAACATCACATAAGATACTATCATTGTATCTTCCAATAGAAAAAGACAGAAGACATTGTCTATTGACTCTCACTTCCCACACTATTGTTCAACCACTGAAGTTTGTATGGTCTAGGATGTGGTATCGTGGTCAAACTCAATCTTTTGACAAGTAATGTACTAACAACATTAGTATAACTCCCCCATCAATGATTACACAACATGCCTTTCCATTTACATGACATCGAGTATGAAATAATGTTTCCTTTTGCTCCTCTACTAGATCTTCTTTAACTTGAGGACTTAAAGCTCTTCTAGTAATAAACACATTGCCTACAATTGGTTCTTCATAACTTCCATCACTAGTTTCTCCTTCTTCAGTTATTTCTTCCTTATCCTCCTCATCTTCACTTCCCTCTCCCTCAATTACTACCTCACCATTATGGATGATCATTGTCCTTTTGTTTGGACAATCTCTACTGACATGCCCTAACCCTTGACATTTCCAACACTTAATATCTCTATTTTTCTTTAGAATTTTCTTTCACAAATTTATCTCTACTTCTAAAATCACTTCTATTCTCTTTTTCCCATGATAAGTTGAAAGAAGAAGAAGGTTTAGAAGAAGTGTACCTTGTTCTTTTGGTAATTGTTTTTCCACTTTGATGGCAAGATGCAACATCTCCTTTATGTCAAAGTATAGATGCAAATAAACCTTGTCAGTAATCTCCTTGTTGAGGCCATTCAAAAATCGTGCCATGAGAGTCTCCATGTCCTCATCAAGATCAAGTCAATCCATCAAAGTGTCCATCTCTTTGTAATAGTCTTCCGCAGACTTGTTCCTTTGCCTCAATGCTTAAAGCCTTTGCGCCATATCCCTTTCGAAATGATTTGGAACAAAGCATTTCCCCAAATCATTTCCTCATGGACTCTTTGAAATCATTCCATAAAATAATTGGTGCCTCAAGATTTCTTCTCCTTCCTGTCATTAACTTTCCCACCAAGTTTGAGCATAATCTTTAAATTTAGCAACATAAAATCTAACCTTCTGCTCATCACTAAAATTATGACAAGCAAACACATTTTCCACCTCTTTCTCCCATTTAATGTACTTCTCTGGATCAGTTTCGCCAAAAAACATTGGAATTTTCTCACGCCTTTGGAAGTTTTGATATCCTCTCCCTCGACCTCTTCTTCTAAGAACTCCATGCTCTTGAAGCAGTTCCCTCAGCTGCATATCCAGTTTATTCCGAACTAACATATCATTTTTCTCCTGAACTAAACCTTTTATCCCACGGATTCCACTTTTCCCGAATCAACATCAAATTCTCCCCAAGTAGGATTGGAACCCACGAACAGTCAGTTAACAGCCAACCGCTCTACCACTGAGCTACTGAGGAACAACGGACTTAAGGAAGCCCACTCTCGTTCTTTGGACCAACTTCTGACCTAACAAAAAATGGTTAGTCACTCTTTTTCACATACACTGGGAGAAAAGGTTAACAAGCTCGCGACTCTAATAGAAACAAATGGTAAGCTCTCCTCTGTTCTATTTGTTGGGAAATAGCACTGAACAAGCAAGGGCTAAAAGCTTCTTTTACCCAGTCTTCTCCCATAGGCGATGAAGAGAGTCAATACGATCCCTTTAAGATAAGAAAGAACAAAAAATTCGACTATCAGAGCCTTAACTTCTCGGCGCAAAATCTTTGTCCTGTCCTAAAAAGATGGGCACGAAGACGAAATGAGAAGAAGAAAATGAAATACGAACAACCGCGCTGGCAGGGCCGAGGAACCACAATGAATGGGGCGACAGAAGTTACACAACCAAGCAAATAAAAAAGGAAACAATTTAGTTGGTGATGCTCTTACAAGAAAGTAAGTAATCTCAGGACCCGGGCATTTATCCAATGCTTACTTTTAGGCATTAGTCTATATTCACGAGTCAGAAATCCTGATCCGTGCGTGGATCCTTCTTTGGACTTATCAACGAACGTTCATGTTAGAATTCCATGGTTGGAATCATAATGCATGTTTCGAATCGTCTTTAGGCAAGATCTATACTACCGCAGGCCAAATTTTGATTTAGAAGAGCAAGCCATGCGAAATCTTACTAAAGAGAAGCACATGGGTTAAAGAAAAGGCGAGTATGAAAAGACGTATAGTGTAACCGTCCCTGTAAGCAACTGAATTCTTTCTTGATCTATGATAGCCCACCTTTCTTCTATTCATCCGCTTATATTAGTAGAAGAGAGAAGCTCAAAATGTCTTTCTCCTCCTATTGGTGACCCAAGTAATGTAACTTGGTCATCATCCAACGTGTCAGAACAATCACCCTTATATTGCTCATCCTTATGGTGAATTACCACAGTTGTGGTGGAGGAGGTGGCACTCTTTCCCTTACCCGATGCTCAATATCCAACCTATCCAAACAATCTGTCAATACTTCCATAGTACGGATCATTCACGCCATAATCCTTGTTGTGCCTCTCTCAAATGTACTTCGTTAACTTCAACATCAACTCGATTGGCCATCCTGCAAAAGAAAAAAAAAAGTAAAAGAAAAATGGACCTCACTAGCACTCCTTCACGTGATTACTCTCTAGAAGATGAAAAAGTCACTTGTGTTTGCACTCAATATATATATAGAATTACTCCTAAGACTAGAAATATCTCAAACTTCAGCAAGTCTTATAGTATTCTTATAATAATCATGCAAAAACAATATCAATTTAGCTAGAAGGTGGAAAGTCACAAAAATCTCAAATTTAGAAACACAAGTGTGACATAATGGAATGAACTTGTTAAGAAGAAAATAAGTTATAGGAGGCTAAAAGAAAAATGAAGATAAAGAAATTTGGTAAAAGATCACAAAAAAATATCAGAATGAACAAAAGGTGTGAATGAAAAGATAGAAATGACAAAAGGATGTAGATATGATTTTTTTTTTTTTTTTTTTTACGCATTTCAAATAATCACAATGCTTTAAGACTTTCTTGAGATTTTTTTTAAACACATAAAACAAGTGACATAGAATATGAAAAGTCACAAGAAAATGATAAGTCACTTTTCTTTTCTTTTCTTTTGCTTTATTTTTTTTTACAACAAGCACAAATAACGTATGAAGCAAGAAAAAGGAGAAGATGAAGAGTCACAAGAAATATGGAAATAGATGATACTAAAGAAAGAAAGATGACATGGAAAAGAAACAAGTAAGGATATAATCTGTTTAAAGCCAAAGCTCTGATACTAAATGATAAAGAGAACTACCTCAATCACGTATGAGACCTCCTCTCCCCCTTCCCCCCCTTCCCTCTTTTATTCTAGGTGAAACCCCACAACGATAATAAGAAGAACCCTCAATAAACAAAATGATAACAACCCCTAGAAAGCTAAATAGATTTGGCTTGGAAGATTGATCGATGATCAAGAAGAATGGAGAACTTGTTCCTAACTTGAAGATTTCGAACTCTCCACAATCTAATTGATCAAACTAGATAGAAAGTTCTAATGTATGCATTCTAAACATAAGAATACAAAGAAAAAGCATAAAGCTTGAGAGAATAAACTCTAATGAAATTTCATTCAAATTCAAAGTATCTTCAAATGACCAAAGTACATTGGTATTTATACTAATTGAAAAGACAACTTGAAATGACACAACTTTTCACCTAATTAATTAGGTTCAACAAAAACTTTTCAACTACATACATGAACCTTAATAAATGTAAATATATTGAAATAAATTAATACATCAAGCATTAAACATGTGGATGAATATGAATTTCTAGATTCATTAGGAGTTTGGGTGTCCAACTGACTTTTGAAGCTTGAAGGGTTGCAACTCTTCATGATGGACTGAAAATTTAGCTTGGAAGCAAGCATTTAAGCCCTCTTCAAGTCTTTTAGCTCTAGCTCTTGTCATTGATCCTTGAGGCATAATAATTGCCTCATGATTTGATTGACTTGGAAAGTTCTCCCATGGATTTTCAGCATGAGCTTCAATTGAGCTAGTTTGAACTTGGTGAGCTTCATTTTCCTCTTCATTTAAGTTGGTTTGATGTTGTTGAGCATCTCGGTTGGCCAACTCCTTATCAAAAGGGTTACACTTACAGAATTACTAAGTGTTAGTAAGTTCTTAACCGAAAATGGTAGCTAAATGACTATTAGCATATGAGTTATTCAGGAGATAGTATTTAGTCAAAAATGTCTTGCTTTAGTGAATGAGTATTTGATGTGCCTGCACTTATTCTGACTCACTATAGTATCATTACAAATAAAATAATGAAATTTAGGTACTTTATTACTTTGCTAAAATCTGATTGGGTTTAATAGCAATTCACTAATAGAATTTGTTTATATTTTCAACATGATTAGCTCTTTAGTACAATTACTTGCTTTTTAGAAGCTTAATGGGGACAATTACGCTACGTGGAAATCAAATTTGAACACAATACTGGTAATCAATGATCTTAGGTTTATTTTAATTGAGGAATGTCCTCAAAACCCCGGTTTAAATGCAAACCGAACTGTTTGGGATGCATATGACAAGTGGACAAGGGCGAACGAAAAATCCAGAGTCTACATTCTTGCCAGTATATATGATGTTTTGGCTAAAAAAACAAGATGGTATGTATACCACTAAAGAGATTATGGAATCTCTACAGGGGATGTTTGGACAGTCGTCCTTCTCCTTTAGACATGATGCCATCAAGTATGTTTACAACTGTCATATGAAAGAAGGAACCTCTATTAGAGAACATGTCTTAGACATGATGGTCTATTTCAATGTGGCAGAAGTAAACAGAGCTATCGTAGATGAGAAAAGTCAGGTCAGTTTTACTCTGTAGTCTCTTTCGAAGAGCTTCCTATAGTTCTGCACAAATGTGATGATGAATAAGATAGAATATAACTTGACTACTCTTCTCAATGAGCTACAGACTTATCAGTCCCTCTTGAAATCCAAGGGACAGGAAACAGAGGTAAATGTTGCCACCACGAATAAAATCAACAAAGAATTGTGCTCTAAGACAAAGTTTGGTCCTTCTTCTTCTAAGTACAGTAGTGTTCCAATAAAGGGTAAGGAGAAAGGGAAGACTTCTACTGACCGTAAAGGCAAGGCTAAAGTTGCAGATAAAGGAAAATGTTTCTACTTCAACAAAGATGGGCATTGGAAAAGAAATTTTCCAAAGTACCTTGCAGAAAAGAGAGCGAAGAAAGAAAAACAAGGAAATTAGTTCCTGAAGATTGCTTGCAGAAGAAAGGATAATTCTCCAAGTTTTAAACATGAAAGATTATCTTAGGAAAATCAGTGGGATTTTCTTAAGTTGTTATCCGGAGATAGATTCATTAAATTAGATAATGTACTTTTTGTTTTTGAAATGAAAATAAATCTTATATATATCTCTTGTTATAACAATTAAAAGTATCTTTTGACATAAATGAAATGTTCATTAGAAAAAGAAGTATTTTTGTTTGTTCTACTAGAAAACAACTTATGTGTTAAAATCAACCAAAGCAAAATCCATTTTAAATATCGTGATATTTAAAAAACGGCTAAAACGCAAAACAAAAGGCAAAAGGTTTCTTCAAGTACATATCTTTGGCACTTAAACCTTGACACAATAATCTCAATGAGATTAAGTGATTGGTTAAAAGTGCTCATCTAAACTAGTTAGAAGACAACTGGTCTTAGAGCCAAAGAACCCTTTGAGCTTGTGCATTTAGACTTTTATGGTTCAATGAACGTCAAAGCATGAGGAGGGTATGGATATTTTATCAGATGATTATTCAAGGTATGATTATGTTTACCTAAACTCATATTAAGTCTGAACCACTTGAAATATTTAAGGTATATAATACTGAAGTTGAGAACTTGTTAGGTAAAACATTTAAGACACTTCGATTAGATCGAGGTGGAGAGTACATAGACCTTAGATTGTAGGACTATTTGATAGAATGTGGAATATAGTGACAACTCTCTACACCTGACGCCTCAACAAACAGTGTATCAGGAAGAAGAAACAGAACCCTATTAGACATGGTTCGGTTAATATATGAGTTATGCTTAGTTGCCTAATTAGTTTTGAAGATACTCAGTAGAGGCTGCTATATACTTTTTTAATGTAGTTTCCATTCAGAGGATTTCTAAAACTCCATATGAGTTATGGAGAGGTCATAAAAGTTGTTTATGACACGTAAAAGCTGTTTACGTTATTTCAGAATTTAAGGACAACCGACACATGTGTTGGTGCAAAACCCTAAGTAAATGGAACTTCGTTCAAAAGTATGCCTATTTGTAGGCTACCCAAAAGTTGAATACTTTTTCAAAGAAATAAAGTATTTGTATCTACAAATGTTACTTTTTTTGAAGAAGATCACATGAGAGATCATCAATCTTGTGATAAGCTAGTATTGTGTTAAGGTTTCCATAGAAGTTACAAAAAATCAACAAGTGTTGTTGATTTAGCTGGTTCTATAGTAAGAGTTGTTAGAACTAGTCAGATGCATCTTTCTCAAGAGTGAAGAGTGCCTCGATGTAGTGGGAGGGTTGTGTGATAGTCTGACCATAACATGGGTTTACCAAAAACTCATGTCATCAATTTTTTATGATAGCATGGAGAATCACCTCAAGGTGTTGAGGATATAAAATGTATTCTATATATATTGTAAGTTAGAAATCTGTTATATGCTGACGAGTTTACAAAGGTCCTCACGACTAAGTGATTGAGGGTCATGTAGTGAGTCTAGGATTATGATTTGTATATTCTAAGGCAAGTGGGAGAAAAACCTATGGGTATATGATGCCTAGTGAAGACAAACTATAGATATGTAATGCCCTAGTTTATTGAATTTCTCTCTAATACTCAAACAATTCATCATTATGTGAATACATGTGCTACCACTGGAGTTTTAGTCCAAGTGGGAGTTTATTGGGTTTTATGTCCTAAAACTCGTGGTTTGTAAACAATAAACTTATTATATTATCAATAAAGACGTTATTGAGGCTTATTCAATAAAGTTGTTATTGAATGTATGAATATCTCATTTTGTTGTAGAAAGAACCTAAATCCAATAAACTAAAGATCCATGGCTATTATATGAATACTTGAACTTTATGTGGTGACGGATCAAGTTTGAGTAAATAGCCAAAATGATCTATAGTATATGAATAAGATTGGGTGCCTTATTTTGGTAACACTATCAGATGCAACCCACTTTGTAGTTGTTCAATTTCTTGTAAAGTGCTACAAATGAAGTGATCATGATTCGTTCATATAGTGACATGAGAAGCAGGGGCGTCCTATGCAATGAGTTTGCATAAGATCGGACCAAGAAATAAGTCACTTTTACTTTATAACGTTGTTTACTATTTAAGACTGACTATTTCAAAGTGATGACCTCGGTAACTTGACCTTAATCCTGAGCTAACTATGAACTTCTGTTTATTCAGGATTATTCTTAGATTTAAATGGGTGAGGGTTGGCTCAACAGCACGGGTTCAATAAGCCTCCCATTTCAGGTGTAAGATCGGGTAGATAGCTTGGGACATAGGGTGTAAGATGGAATTTGCTCCTACCCGCTTTTAGGGATAGTAAAGAGGTTGTTCCCTTAAGTGCTGACTCCAGGTCTTGAACAAGGGGCCCTACCCTCTCATTTTCCTGAGAAAGACTCGATTTACTGATTGGATCACAAACCAATTCTTTATTAGAGGATCAGTGGAACTTAAGGAGCAACATGTAATCTCGGGGGTAAAACAACTTTTGACCCAGTTGTTATTACAAATAATTTGTGAACAGTTGACTTACTAAGCATGGTTATATCGAGTGGACACAATATATCTACTGTGAGGGGAATACAACTACTAGCCTTCAGTAGACTGATTCGGTAGTTAACGAATGGTGGCTAATTAGGTTAAAGAGTTTAGCCGGTTAATCTTGGATCGTTGGAGCCCATGATCTGTAGGTCCATGAGGTTCCCCTACTAGGTCATATCGAATTAAACCTTAGAACAGTATGACGAATGAATTTGAAGTGTTCGAATTCGATTTTTGGAGCAAAGCATTAAATATAATTAAATATATACGATATATTTAATCTAATTTTTTATTATGAATTAAACATAAAGAGAGAGAAAATAGAAGATACTTAGATAAGACTTAAATATTTAAATATCAAGATTATATATAGGGATTCATATTAATTGGTACTAGTGTTGGATTTAATATTAAATTAAATCAATTAAATTATTTAATTAATTACTTAATATTAATTTAAATTTAAAATAAATTATTAGAATTAATTTTAAAATTAAATGGAATTAGTCAAAATTGCATTAAAAGTCAAAATTGTTGACTAGGTAAAAAATGCAATGAAAGCCAAAACGTTGACTTTTGATCTTGAAAGTCAAAAAGTAAAATTTATTGACTTTGAATTTTAAGAGTCAAACTTTGATCTTTGACCAAGTTAGTGGAAAGATCCAACATTTTTTTAGTGGAAAATTCCAACATGTGTGTTGCTAAGTGTTGTCTTCAATTGAAGACACTTGCCCTACTAATCCCACTTTGAGTTAGTGGATTTTTTAGTGTCAAATTCTCATCAAACTCAAAGTTGCATATTTTGTATGAAATGGCTTTTAAAAAGGAGAGTTTTATGAATTTTACAACTCTAAGCCAAAGTGGATTTTTATGAGATTATTTGATAATCTCATAATTATTCTCTTAAATACTTAACCTTTTTTCTCTCCAAATTAGTCACTCACAGGATCCCACCTATTGGAACGTATCAGCATGTAGCGGAAGCGATGAGGATTGATAAGCACTCGAATTCATTAAGTTTGGCAGAAACTAAAGCATGCTATAACAAAAATAAATAGGTTTCAAATCATACCTTTGTAGAACTTCTTTAAAGCTTGATTCCAGCTGTAAATCTCTCCGAATTCTCATTGTAGACACCCCCAGATCTTTCCTACTATCCTCTTGGTACTCTAGATTGAGTTGTAGGACTTAAAATAAGCCTGGATTAAGGGAATATGGAGATAAGCTCACAGCAACAACCCAATGAAGAACTCCTTCTCACGGATTTTTCAACAAAATTCTATCGGTTGCATCGCTTCAAATTCACTCCAATCTCTTCAATATATTGCAGAACATCATGCAATGAGAATGGCTGCATAAGATGCAACTCATGCTTGGAGTAATTGAAGACTTAAAAATGTGGGTTTAGTGTGAGCAACTTGAAGAAGTAATGGAAAATGCCAACTTTCCATTTTGTGTTTTTTTCTTCTTTTTCAACTTTTCATAATTGATTTCATAAATCAATTTTATTTTATAAAATTTAAAATATTATTAATTTTACAAAATTAGTTTCATAAATTAATTTTCTTAATAAAATTAATAAAAAATTGTTTAAATAATTATATTTAATTTAATATCAAATATTAAATTAATTTTACATAATTCCATCTTCAAATATTTAAATATTTATTCTCAAATTTCGTTTAATTCTAATTTGAACGTTTCAAATTAACTTATCACGCTACTCTAAAGCTTCCATTTATGAGCTAGTGGGGGGACCTCACGGACCTATAGATCACGTGCTCCAACGATCCGAGATTAATTGGCTAAACTTATTAGACCGAATTAACCCCATTCATTAACTAATGAGTCACTCCACTAAAGCCCATAGATGAACTCCCCTTAATGTAGATATATTATGTCCACTTGATATAACCATGATTAGTAAGTTAACCCTTCACAGGTTGTTCGTAATAACGGTTGAGTCGAATCTCTGTTTTACCCCCGAAATTACCTCTTGTTCCTTAAGTCCCACCGATCCTCTAATGAACAATTGATTTGTGATCCAATCAAAAAATCGAGTCCCTCTCGGGCCAATGAGAGGGTGAGGCCTCTTGTTCAAGACCCAGAATCAGCACTTAAAGGGAACAACCTCTCTACTAACCCTAATCGGGTAGGAATGAATTCCATCTTGCAGGGCTATGTCCCCAGCTATTCATCCGGTCTTATCCCCAAAATGGGAGGCTTATTGAGTAGTAAAGTTGGACTACTCTCACCATTTGCAGATCAAAGGATAATCCCAAACAAACAGGATTTCATAGTTAGCTCAGGATTAAAGTCAAGTTACCTAGGTCATCGCTTTGAAATATCAGTCTTAAACAGTAAACAGCATTATAAAGTAAGAGTGACTAGTTTCATGGTCCGATCTTGTACAAAACTCATTTACACAAGATGCCCCACTCCTCATGTCATAACATGTACGAATTAGCACTAGAAGAAATTCGAGCTTTAATGTCGGTTGGAAAAAGTGAAATCGGATGTATAATGTCATTTTAAAAAAATGGATCTTTAATGTTGGTTTTAAACCGACATTGAATAATATATCCCTAATATCGTGTCCTTCTCAATTTCTTTACACGCCCAAACCCTATCTCTGTGTCGCGTCGTTCACCATTCTTCGCTCGCTGGATCTCCTTCACCTTTCTTCGCTCGCAGTTGATCTCCTTCCCGTGTCCGTCGATCTCCTTCACGCCGTCGATCTACTTCTCTTCCGTGTCCGTGAGAGAAGTAAGAATAAATACATTTTGTTCTCAACCTGCTGTTGACTTTATTGGAAGTAAAGTTGTGTACAGGTAAGCTTGGCTTTATTGGAAGCTATCAACTATTCAATGGATCTAGTTTTTTTTTTTTTTTTTTTTATTCTGTTATAATTTTCTGCTAGTATTCATGTTTTGAAGCATGAGGTCTTGAAAGATTATTACTTGGTGGGTCTTGGTAATCTAGCGAATTACTATTATATTACTTTCAAATGAGTGTTAAAATTGAAATTTTAGAATTATTTTTTTATATGTTGTTATTGTATTTTGCAAACTACTATCATCGATGGACAAGTTATTTAGACTACTGTATTACTTACAAGAACTTAATGGATACGCATGCTTCTTGGTGTCAAGTGAAGAGATTATGATCTTAAAGCAATAGGCTTCTTTTTGTTCCTCCTATTTGACAGAAACATGTAGATAGGTTTAAAACTTATATTTTGGTGAAACCTTTTTTTCTGGTATTGACATCATTTAAATTTATTAAGAAATTTGATGTTCAAAAATAGATTCTTTAAAAGGAAGAACCAAAGTTTGGGATTAGTGGGGTTGTGAGAATTGGAATTGCTAGGCTGATTGGGCATTTCTCCACCATGTTCAATTTCGGATACTTTTGCTTCTGTGTTCTTGAAGAAAGACGAAAAAGGAGTAAACCAAACTTGCTGCATTTTATGGGAGGTAAGAAAATCAATAGAATCAGGTGAAGTTTGTGAGGATTTTTTTTTCTTTTTTAGTTGCTAATCAATAAAATTAATAGAATCGATACATTTTACAGTGGAACAACTGCCATGTCCATTGTTGAACAGATAAAATGGCTTTTTCTCTTTTAGTTGCTAATCATAGATCCAATTTGGTTTTATCTTTCTTAAGTAGGAAGAGTATCATATTAGAAATTCACAAATTTTTGGAATATGATTTTTGATTGTCAATCTGCAAATTTCATGTCCTTTGACTCTAATTTTGACACATTTCATGAGGGATATTAGAGATTCAGTACATCCATATTCATTAAAGCAACTTTGTGTTCTCTCATAAACAACTTAGTCAATGAGAAGTAAGAATACATATATTGGTTGTATGTCAAGTCGTGTGATTACTGTGTACCATCTCATGCTTTTTAAGTAAAACCCACCTCTTTCAAAACCCACCTCTTTCATAGTTCATAGGCTCTTCTTTTGTTTCATTCACATCCTTTTGTTCTTCATTTTTAATTACAGCCACTTTGTAGCGTTATTTTTCACTGGAATGGAGAGATGAGAGCAAGAAAGTATACTATCATCCTGATTAGAGCAATTTTATTGTAACATCTTGTGAGATCTCATGTTTTATTTTCTTCATTTTTCTTGTAAACTCTAATTTATATGTAACGTGGTTATTGGTTCATGCTTGTCATCTCCATATGTTACCATTTAGAGTCCTTACCTCCCATTGGCTTTAGCTTAGAATTCACTGCCAATTTTTGAATTATGAGTATAAGTTAGTGACTGCATTGGTTTTGTGTTGTGGTGTTGAGTGAAAATTTTCATTTGTTAGGTTCAAGTTTGACGTGTAAGGTTAAATTTTGATTCTTGGGGATGGAAGGAAGATAGGAAGATTGCATTGGACGTGTTTTAAGAAGGTTGACAAGTGGAGAAGGTGCACCCAACACAGAAAGGACTTCATAACAACATTAATAACAAGGAGAAAGTAATATTTATAAGATGCTTATCTTAAAAGTCTAGTTCTAAATTTGTTGATGTTGCATATTTTACAATCATAATTTTATGCTTTTAAATTTTCTCTTTTTTTTTTTTTTGTCGATTAAGTTGCATATTTTACAATCATGGATAAGTCATTGATGAAAATGAATAGAATGTCAGCTGAATGTGATTTAGGGGTCGAGATATTTATTAAAAATGGTCTATAACATTCAAATATACCGAATGTCATGAGTTGTCCATGTTTGAAGTGTGTTAATGCAAAGACTCTTGATGTGAACAAAATAAGAGAACACTTATTTTTTAATGGTATAGATCAAAGTTATCAGACATGGATTTATCATTGTGAATCATTACCGATTAAGAGAAACAATGAAAATGTATCTACTAATGAAAGAGATGAAGTTGATGAGGATGATGTTGATGTTGATGACACAATTGGAATGTTTGAGGCTGCATACAATAACTATTTTAGTGGAAAATCCGATAATTTTGAAGAATTATTAGATGATGCAAAGAAACCATTGTACCCAAATTGTAAAACTTTTTCCAAAATATCTACATTGGTAAAGTTATATAATTTAAAAGCTAAATTTGGATGGGGGGATAAGAGTTTCACTGAGTTGTAGGAATTAATTCATGACATATTACCTAGTCCTAATGAAATTCCAACTTCTACTTATGAAGCAAAAAAGATGTTGGGTACTCTTGGAATGAAGTACGAGAAGATTCATGCATGTAGAAATGATTGTTGCTTGTTTAGAAAAGAACTTTCTAATGCAAATGTAGGCCCCATTTGTGGTACGTCAAGTTGGAAGCTTCAAAAAAATTTAAACGAAAGGGCTAAGAATATCCCAGAAAAGTCATGTGTTATTTCCCCCCAATTCCAAGATTTGAAAGAATGTTTCGAAGTAAAGAAACAAGTTATTGACGTGGCATGCTAAAAAAAAAGAAACAGATGGTTTATTAAAACATCCCAAAGATGCCCTATCGTGGAAAAAAATAGACAATTTGTGGCCGGAGTTTGGGTCAAAACCTAGAAATCTTTGTCTTGCTCTTTCGATAGAGGGGGTAAATCCACATGGAGATCTTAGTAGTAGATATAGTTGTTGGCCAGTGATGTTAGTGACGTACAATCTACCTCTATGGTTGTGCATGAAGTGAAAATTTTTTATGTTGACTGCACTAATATCTGGTTCTAAGCAACCGAGAAATGACATAGATGTTTATTTAGCTCCGTTAGTAGATGACTTGAAAATCCTTTGGAAAGATGGGGTAGAATGTTACGATACATATAAAGAACAATGTTTCATGCTTAAAGCCATTTTATTATGAACCATTAATGATTTTCCTACATATGGTAACTTGTGTGGTTGTACGGTTAAAGGATATCATGCATGTCTAATTTGTGGAGACAATATTGCATCCACTTATTTACCAAAAGGGAAAAGGACGGCATATCTCGGGCATCACAAGTTTCTACCCCGCCATCATCCATATAGGAAATAAAAGTAAGCTTTTAATGGCGGACAAGAATTAGAATTTGGTTCAGAACTATTGAGTGGGAAAGAAATTCTTGCAGAAACAAGTAAGTATCAACATTCATTTGGTAAGAAAAGTATCAAAGAAAAGAACGGTGGAGATAACACTTCAACTTATTGGAAGAAAAAATCTATTATTTTCGAGTTAGAATGCTGGAAGTATCTTGATGTGTGACATTGTTTAGACGTGATGCACATTGAAAAGAATATATGTGCAAATCTTATTGGCACATTGCTTGATATTCCTGGTAAAACAAAAGATGGAATAAAGACTCGATTAGATTTGGTGGAACTAAACATTAGATACAAGTTCTTAAGTTATTTTTAATTTGCATTATACACGTACTAATATTTCAAAATTGTTGCTTATTATAGTTATCATTGGATATTGATTGCAATCAATCTATAAGAAAATTGTGTTTATGTTTTGGATTCTCTTCGAAGCAAGGTTCAAGAGGATTTTCATGGAGTTATAAATATGTAAGTGTAATTGAACTTTCTTAGCTCTTAATTGAAATATTTATGTTTAACTAATGTTTTTAAACTATTTAGTGGATTGAAAACATGGCAAGCCAAGCACGATCTCCAACACTATCGGTCTTCTCCAAAATGGAAACCTGTAAAGGTAAATTTGTATTCATTTTTTAACAATTTATATTCATTCGACTTCTTTATAACAATTTAACAATTATTTTCAACTTTTTTATATGCAGTGCCCTCGTCAATTAGATTTTGTAGGATGTGGGTACTATGTGCAAAAGTATATACACGAAATAGTGCATAATCCTCTACTCCCATTACTAGCCTCGTACGTAAATTATTTATTTTTTATATCGTACTAGCTTTAATTTAATAAATGGATGTAAATTTATGTTGAATTTGTCTTTTTTTTCCTTTTTGTAGTTCAATACAAAATATACATATACGCAAGGAGAGATCGACGTAATTCGAACCCAATAGGCAAGTTTTGTTGGCCGATTTGTGTAAGGATGTAATTCTTGTTTTTTGTCTCAATAGAATGTAAATGCTAGCTTAGAATGAATGTAAATTTATCTAACCATGATCTTTATGAATTAAATTAGTACTAATATGATATTTGTGAATGAGAGAAATGATAGCTTGGTGTAAGTATTCTATGAAAGTCTTGTTCTAGTATTGTGATTCTTGTTTATGGATAAATTCATAGATGGAAGACATGATCTGTTTATTATTGGAAGCTGTATTCATGGTATTGTGATTTTGGTATTGTGATTCTTGTTTATTCATGGAATTAGTACTAATTGATATTTGTGAATGAGAGAAATGATGGCTTTGGTGTAAGTATTCTATGAAAGTCTGGTTCCAATATTGTGATTCTTGTTTGTGGATAAATTCATAGATGGAAGCATGATCTGTTTATTATTGGAAGCTGTATTCATGGTATTGTGATTCTGGTATTGTGATTCTTGTTTATTCATGGAATTAGTACTAATTTATATTTGTGAATGAGAGAAATGATGGCTTTGGTGTAAGCTATATTCTATGAAAGTCTGGTTCTAGTATTGTTTTGCAATTTTTGGTGGATAAATTCATAGGTAAAAGACAAACATTGATGAGTATATGTAATGGATTGGAAATATTGATTCTTGTTTATAGATAAATTCATAGGTGGAAGACAAATATTGATGGGCTCACCATGCAATTTTTTTATACTTTTCAATATAAAACAATGACGGGCATTTCCTAATCCAACACGAGACATATAGTGTCGTTTTTACTTATTTGACCAAAAAAATGGATTCGACAACGAAATTTAAAAAAAAAAAAAACAGAAAGATTCGGGTTTCAATGTCGGTTAAGAATTAAAAAAAAAGCTTTAATGTCAGTTGCAACCGACATTAAAGACCTTTAATCACTAAAGACCTTTAATGTCGGTTGCAAGACCTTCAATGTTGAGACTTTCAATGTCGTTTGCAACCGACATTGAAGGCTGTAATATTGGTGTTATTAAAGCCCTTTAAAGGCCTTTAATAACACTATCTTTAATGTCGGTTGCCAACCGACATTAAAGTCCGAATTTCTTCTAGTGTAGGATCACTTCGTTTGTAGCATTTTACTACTCTTTGTAACAACTACAAAGTAGGCCGCATCCAATAATGTTAACAGAATAAGAAACCCAACCTTATTCATATACTATAGATCATTTTTGACTATATACTCGAACCTGATCCACTTTTATATCTCCACATAAAATTCAAGTACTCATGTAATAGTCAAGGGACTTTTAGGTTTATTGGATTTTTAATAAGCAAAATATTCAATAGCAACTTATTGAATTTTCAGAATAAGTACTATTGTTTACAAACCACGAGTTTTAGGACATAAAACCCAACACCACCATCCCATTCTAAGGTCAGACAATAGTCGGAAAGACTCGTGGTGGTCTATGAACCGTTCTTGAGGAGATTTGAGCTAATTTGGAGAAGATTTGAGACTACAAAGATTGTATATATTTTATCCCTTTTTTTCTTATTTTAGTTCCATGCTTATTCTTTGAAATTAACCTAATTAAAGTACATTAGATCCGTTATTTCTTCCACTTGCATGCATCAGTTCCATCATATTTATCATTTTCCACTAAACATGTTTCAGTAACGAGTAAATCACATTTACTTTGTTGTGCTTTCTCATCTACGACAGTATAGTTTATTATCTTTAACACATCTAGAACATTTTCGCTAATAGAGGTTCCATCCTCTATGCCGAGGTTATAAACATTATCAAGAGTATCGTGCCAGGCAGATTGTCCAATTAATGTCTGTAACGAATCTATGATCTCTTTAGTGGAGTCCATGCTATCATATTTCTTAGCTAGTATATATGATATGCTTGCTATGATATAGATTCGGGCTTTATCATTCGCCCTAATCCATCAGTCATAACAATTCCAAACAATTTGGTTTGCAGGTGAACTGGGAGTTAGAGAACATTCCTCTGTTAAAACTGTCAGATCAACACCAGCACGCAGCGGAAGAAATCAGGATCTATAAGCATTCTAATTCATTAATTTTGGTTGGAAAGAAATATGTTAAAATAGAGTATAATGGGTTTCAAGAACATACCTTGGCCGAACCATCGAAATCTCTATTTTCAGCTGCTAAATCCTCCAAATCCTTATGTAGACCACCATAAGATCTTCCCTACTATCCTCTTGGTGTTCTAGTTTGAGTTGTGGGACAAAATAAGCTGGAATCAAGGGGAATATGGAGAAAGCTCACTGAACCAACCCATTGAAGAACACCTTCTTCATCTAATTTTTTCAGCAAAAATTCAATCGGTTCATCATCATTTCTTCACTTCAATCTCTTCAATATATTACAAATTATCATGCAAAGAGATGTGCTACATGGGATGCAGCTCATGTTTGGAGTAAACCAAAGGAAGAGGTGGGTTCCTTATAAGCTAGTTGAAGATGAACACGAAAAACCCATTTTCAATTTTGTGTAATTTTTCAATTTCCAAAATCTATTTTGATTTTAAAATCATATTTTATTTTTAAAATAAAATTTTATTAATTTTACAAATTAATTTCATAAATTAATTTTCTAATAAAATTAATAAATAATTACTTAAACAATTTAAATAATTCTAATTAGTTTAATATCCAATATTAAATTAATTTTTACATAAATTCATCTTCATATATTTAAATCATATTTAAATATATTTTTTTCAATTCCGTTTGATTTTAATTTGAACGTTTCAAATTAACTTATCACGCTACTCTAGAGCTAATCCATTTCCGAGCTAGTAGGGGACCTCATGGACCTACAGATCATGAGCTCTAACGATCCAAGATTAATCGGCTAAACTCATTAGACCGATCTAACCCTCATTCATTAACTAATGGGTCACTCTACTAAAGTCCATAGTTGAACTCCCCTCACTGTAGATATATTATGTCCACTCGATATAACCATGATTAGTAAGTTAACCCTTCACAGATTGTTCGTAACAATGGCTGGGTCAAATCTCTGTTTTGCCCCCGAAATTACCTCTTGTTCCTTAAGTCCCCATTGATCCCCTAATGAACAATTGTTTTGTGATCCAATCACAAAACCGAGTCCTTCTCATGCCAAATGAGAGGGCGGGATCCCTTATTCAAGCTCCATAATCAGCACTTAAGGGAACAACCTCTCTACTATCCCTAAAGTAGGTAGGAGTAAATTTCCTCTTGCACCCTATGTCCCCAGCTATCTATTCAATCTTACCCCTAAAATGACAGTCTTATTGAGCCGGCACTGTTGAGTCTACCCTCACCTATGAAAATCTAAGGGCAATCCTAAATAAATGGGAGTTCATAGTTAGCTCAGGATTAAGGTCAAGTTACCTAGGTCATCACTTTGAAATAGTTAGTCTTAAACAGTAAACAGCATTATAAATTAAGAGTGACATGGTCCGATCTTGTACAAACTCTTTTGCACAAGGACACCCCCACTCCTCATGTCCAACATGAACGAATTATGATCACTTTGTTTGTAACACTTTACAACTTCTTATAACACCTATAGAGCAGGCGGTATCCAATAGTGTTACCAGAATAAGGTACCCAATCTTATCCATGTACTATAGATCATTTTGACTATTTACTTAACCCCGACCCACCTTTATGTCTCCACATAAAGTTCAAGTACTCATCCAATAGTCAAGGGACTTTTAGGTTTATTGGATTTCTATTCAAACAATAGATCTATTCAATAACACCTTTATTGAATTTTCAGAATAAGCTCCATTGTTTCCATACCACGAGTTTTAGGACATAAAATGAAATAAAAACAAACTTTAACGCTTATTCCCTAATTCAAATATGAACACTTCAATCTTACCTGTCACACTATTCTAAGGTTTAGTCTGATATGAGCTAGAGGGGGACCTAATGGACCTATAGATCATGAGCTTCAACAATTCGAGATTAACCGACTAAACTCTTTAACCTAATTAACCAACATTCATTAACTATCAAGACACTCTACTAAAGCCCAATAGTTGCAATCTTCTCATTATAGATATATTTCTGTCTACATGATCTAACCATGTTTAGTAAGTCGATCTTTCATAGGTTGTTCGTAATTACAATTTGGTCAAAATTACCATTTTACCCTTATAATACATCTTGCTTTTTAAGTCTCCACTGATCCACTTATGAACAATTGGTTTGTGTCCTACCACTAACCGAGTCCATCTAAATCATAGAGAGGGTGAGGCCCCTTGTTCAAGACTAGAAGTCAGTATTAAAACGAATAACCTATCTACTAACCTTGAAATTGGGTAGAAGTGAATTCCATCTTGCAAGATATGTCCTTGCTAACTACCCGATCTATCTCTAAATGGGAGGTTTCTTAAGCCGGCATTGTTGAGCCACTCTCACTGATGCAGATTAAAAGATAATCCCGAATAAACAGGAGTTCAAAGTTAGCTCAGGATTAAGATTGAGTTACCTTAAGTTATTGAATTGAAACAGTCAGTTCTAACAGTAAACGGTATTATAAAGAAAAGTGACTATTTTGTGGTCCGATCTTATGTAAACATCTTTTGCATAAGACGCCTCCACTCGCATGTCTCTACATGAATCACATCGTTTGTATTATATACAAAGTGGGTCATATCCATAGTGTTTTCAGGATAAGATACCCAACCCTATCCTTATACTTATAAACCGTTTTAGCTATATACTCAAACTTGATCCAATTTTATATCTCTACATAGAGTTCAAGTATTCATGCTATAGTCAGAGGTTCGTTAGTTTATTGAATTTAAGCTTTTACAAATGTAATTTACATATTCAATAACAATTTTACTGAATATACCTCAATATCATCTTTATTACAAAATAGAATATGTTTAATGTTTACAAACTGCGAGTTTTAGAACACAGCTCAATAGCATTTACAGAGAACTAAAGATTATACGCTCACTTATCGAAGATCAGAAGTTTTGGAGATCATTGGGTATTCTGATTTCGATTATGCTGAATGCCAAAATATTTTGCGATTCACTTCAGGCTATATCTTCATGTTGGCTGGAGGAGTTGTATCTTGGAAAAGTGTTAAACAAACACTGACAGCTTCTTCTACCAAGGCTGCGAAGTTTACAGCATGTTATGAGACATCCAATCATGGAATATGGTTGTGAAATTTTGTCACTAGGTTGCAGATAGTAGTTGGCATAGAAAGACTACTAAAATTATTTTGTGATGATAAATCGACAGCAATGTATACCAACAACAACAGAAGCAATACGAAGTCAAAGCATGTAGAATAAATTTGATTGTTTATGGTGGCAGATCCATTGACTAAAAGTTTACCACCTAAGTTTTTCATGAGCATATTACTCACATGGGTATTAGTCACTTTTCTGATTTCATGGTTTAGTGGAAGTTTGTTAATGAGGATGTTCTTTGTCCTTATTTTTATTTTCTGTATAGAATAAATTTGATTGTTTATGTTTTATTATCTGAACTTATTTATCATGCATACGATTTAGCATAAAGTTTTTAAGAATGGCCTCATTACGGAATTTGGACTCGTTGGAAACAAGCATGATCTAGATCACCTTGCATGTAGTTTCCATGTTATCCAACGATACTTGATCTATTTCATTGAATGTATTTGAATTTGTGATCAAGGAATGTTTAGTTACAAGGGTAGTGACGAAAGTCACCTTGATTCCGTGTTAATACAGGAGATGAACCAGATTGAATGAAAGGGGAATTCTATTATTAAAATAACATGTTTATGTGCGCGGTTTATGTGATTTAATTATTTCAAGTACACAAATATAGCCTAAATGGGAGATTGTTAGACGTATTTAAATAATAATACATATAATTAAAGTATGGGTTATGTATGTGGATTAATAATTTATCACATTGGATTATTTTATTAGATTGGGCTCTATTATGTGATCTAATTAATTAAGGACCTAAATTCCTAATTGAGTATGAACTTAATGGATAGAAGCTCATTCTTAGTTGACTAGGGTTTAATGGGAACAACTAGTCTATAAAGAGACTTTAGGGCTATGGTCCCCAATATACCAAAACAATAAGCACCCAGTCTATCTTGAATTCTATCTAGAGAGATTCCACTAAAGACATTCGAAATTTTGGTTGATGAACACAATAGTCACTTTATATCCATCATCAAAATTCCAATGGAATCTGATATGTTATTCTTGACAAATTGACATGAATGATTCTAGGATTAATCTATAACGACCCGAGTTCAGGAGGGGTACATGAATGAACCGATATCACATTCGATTGAAACAGATCTTGAGAACATGAAAGTATGGTTAAGAAAGATTTAAAAGAATTGAAAGTTACTACCTATACCAACAAGATGCATATTTTTTTTATAGTTCAATCATAAAAACTCTAAAATTAAGTGTGCTTAGCTTGGACCAATCATATGTTAGGTCATTAGATTACATAATCTATTCAATATAGATTTAAAATATTTTTGCAAACATGTATGCATTGCTGAAACTCTCACTAAAATTTTTATAGTGTATTAATTTTTCGAACTTACAGTAAAGTTTGTGGACATTTTCTATAATTGAAAATTTAAGCTTTTATATTAAAAGGGATTATTTATTTACAGCAAAGTATTGGAAAAAATTGTTCACCCACGTGCCATACACAACGTACGCTGTCGTTTAGTTTTTTTGTATGGCTGTAAAATTTCTGGAACGTTGAAATGTGAGCTCCCACAGATAATTATTGTTATTTGTTTATTACATTTCTTAAATGTACAGCTTGACTGAAACATCCCCATTTCACTTCATTTAATTTCATACATTATTAAATTATTGATTCCTTCTTACATCTTTTACAGTAAAAAGTAGTTGAGTGTTCTTGAAATTCCCATTCTTATCTCCTAATTGTCAAACCCTTTGCCTTTCCCCATCTTATTTCAATAATTCACTCTCTCAAGTTTGTCAATTGATTTCATTTCCATCCTTTCCTTTTCAATCAAGTTCATCACCAATTAATCAAAAAAAAAAATAATTATTATTATTATTATAACTTATCATGTATTAAATAAATACCATATATATCGTATTAAAGTTGATTAGGACTTTTTAGAAAATTATTAAAACCAAATTCATTTGTCACGTGAATAGAGAAGAGAGGTGAAATACGGGTGAAGTTTAGAAATTGTAAAAGTATATTGTAGACTTTTAATCACATAATAGAGGCAATACTAAAATTTAGAAAAGTATTGGACCAACTTATGATAAATGTATTATAGCATAAGGAACAAAAATGTAATTTACTAAAAAAATTAGTGGATGATAAGTTGAGAACATAACAAATGCTAATCTATTCAATTCATCAATCACTCACACACAATTACAAACATGGGACTGTGGGTCAATAACACAAACACCTCCTCTAACTTTTTTCGCTAGAGACCATAATAGTGTGATGACATGGATATGGTTGGAAATTTCTCCAAAACTTGCAAGGCTTCTTTCATGGATGGTCTCTTTTGTGGGGTAGGAGATGCACAACTATATCCTAATTTAAAGCAGGATAACAATGCTTCTTCTCTGCCCTCCACGTCAGCTCGAATCGCCATATCAGCCATTCTTAATGTTCGACTTTTGTCTTCGGTTGCAAGCCCAAGCCCTTGGCCCAACTCATCCAACACTACAATCTTTCCCGTTAGTAGCTCAAGCAATATTACACCAAAAGAATACACATCCCATTTTGAATTGGGCTTCAAGTTTCGAAGTGACTCTGGTGCTAAATACGGGGACACCCCACTAATCGAGCTCGGACTAGGTCCAGGGCTTGGTCCAGTGACAAAATCTTGGAAGCTATCCCGAGACGCTGTAGACCTTTTACTCCCGAAATTTCGAGTCGAACCACCGGGTTTGTAACTCGAGTCGCCTAAGAAGAGCTTGTCGAGGCCGAAATCACCTATCTTGGGCTCCAAATCGAAGCCCAAAAGAATGTTGGTGGGCCTTAAGTTGCCATGGACATGCTTCTTGTCGTGGAGATAAGAAAGGCCACGGGCCACTCCTTTTGCAATTCTCAATCGGGCCTCCCATGGAAGATGACAAGGCGAAGAGCCCACTTTCCCTGAATAAGTAAAAAGGCATAACTTAGTAGCTATACCGACAAAGCTCGTGAATTTTCCATGAAAATTAAAATCTTTGCCGCTAATAAATAATGAAGAGTTTGTTCTTTGGATGAGTCATTTTCCCGGGAAAAATAAAAATACATGTAATTTAATGTTGTTCTAACAAATGGCTATTACGACAGTCTAGAAAAATGGTTGACTTCCCAAACTGTCATTAAAAACAAACACTTTCAGTTACACCTACTCCACCGTCAACCATTTACTTCCTCAATCCAACGCCGTAAACACCAAGCTTCTTAACCAAAACAAGATCAGAATTCATGGGAAATAGCGACAAATTTAGAGTTCTTATGATATTCCTAACAATTTTGAACCCAAAAACTCAAAAGAACAATACACAAATGCAAAAAAAAATTGGATTTAAAGACAAGAAAAATAGAAAGAAACTTACTGTAACGAGCATTGGCAAGGCTACCATTAGGAACAAAATCATAAATAATGAGCTTTTCATCAACACCCCAATAAAATCCACGAACACGAACCAAATTTGGGTGAACCAATTTAGCCACAGCACGAATCTGATTCTCGAAATCTTTATATTTTTCAACTCCGCCGTCTCCGATTCTCCTCACTGCAAACGCCGTGCCGTCTTCCAGCACCGCCTTGTACGTTATGCTTGATCCGGTGGCGCCCAGAATGTACGCCGATGCCTTCAGCAATGTATCGAGTTCCAGCTCCTTCTCTCCGCCGTCTACTGTTACTAATGTTCCTCTTTTGTTTGCTTCTCCTCCTTCCTCCGCCGTCTCACGGTGGCCGGAGAAGGATAACACACTCGCTTGATCGGAATTTGCCTCTTCTGGATCCCCTGTTTTTCTCAAACAGGACCATCGGGAAAATCCTCTGGATTCCGATGAGGATGTGGACCAACTATCTTTGGCCAAATTGGCTTCGTTTTTCAAATGGGTTTCGACGGCTTTGTTTTTTTTCTTCAAATGGAAGACGTAGAAGAAGAGGAGGCAAAGAATTGCCAATCCGACGACGTCTCCTAGTACAATGGCCACGATTGTGGATGGTTTAAACCCTGTTTCGCTCTGTTTTTCCGACGATGTCGTTTCTGGCGTACTTGGGTCTAACGGAATGGCGGCAATCGCCGGTGGGAGAGACGACGGCGATGAAGTAATTGGACATGGGGTCTTCGTTAACTCACCGCAGAGTTGGCGGTTTCCGGTGAAGGAGTTTGCTTCTTGGTTCATGAACACGTCTGAAACAGGGACTTCGCCGGTGAGGTTGTTGAAGGAGAGATCAATTATGGCATTAGCCGGAATTTTGTGGGCGAAATCCGGCGGAATTTCGCCGGAAAGTCTGTTGTATGAAATGTTGAAGTAATGTAAACTGTCACCACCAAAATCAGAGGGCAAAGACCCATTAAT